>NW_027000097.1:0-9180 GCF_036934945.1 Oncorhynchus masou masou
TAGTAACTTTAATTTCTTATTCTTATCCATATTTTTTTAACTGCATTGTTGGTTAGGGGCTCGTAACTAATACAATACAAACGATTTGAGGTCTGCCTACGGTGGCCTTTCTCAATAGCAAGGCTATGCTCACTGAGTCTGTACATGGTCAAAGCTTTCCTTAAGTTTGGATCAGTGACAGTGGTCAGGTATTTTGCCACTGTGTACTCTCTGTTTAGGGCCAAATAGCATTCTAAATTTATGTTTTTTGTTAATTCTTTCCAATGTTTTCAAGTAATTATGTTTTCTCATGATTAGTGTTTTGTGTGTGGTTTGTGTTTGTGAAAAGAGCCCCAGGTCCAGCTTGCTTAGGGAACTCTGTCTGTCTGTCTGTCTGTCTGTCTGTCTGTCTGTCTGTCTGTCTGTCTGTCTGTCTGTCTGTCTGTCTGTGTCTCTCGCTCTTTCTGTCTCTCACACACAGATGAGGGGATAATAATAACAACTGCTAATTCAAACAGAGAGAAACTACAAACAAACAGAGAGAGAGAAGAGAAGACATCAATGTAGTTATGTATCTTCTATAGACTATGATGTATTGTTGTCCTGGTGTGTAGTTATGTATCCTCTATAGACTATGATGTGTTGTTGTCCTGGTGTGTAGTTATGTATCCTCTATAGACTATGATGTATTGTTGTCCTGGTGTGTAGTTATTTATCCTCTATAGACTATGATGTATTGTTTGTCCTGTGTAGTTATTTATCCTCTATAGACTATGATGTATTGTTGTCCTGGTGTGTAGTTATTTATCCTATAGACTATGATGATTGTTGTCCTGGTGTGTAGTTATTTATCCTCTATAGACTATGATGTATTGTTGTCCTGGTGTAGTTATTTATCCTCCATAGACTATGATGTGTTGTTGTCCTGGTGTGTAGTTATCATCCCACATAGACTATGATGTATTGTTGGCCTGGTGTGTAGTTATTTATCCTTATAGACTATGATGTATTGTTGTCCTGGTGTGTAGTTATTTATCCTCTATAGACTATGATGTATTGTTGTCCTGGTGTGTAGTTATTTATCCTCTATAGACTATGATGTGTTGTTGTCCTGGTGTGTAGTTATTTATCCTCTATAGACTATGATGTATTGTTGTCCTGGTGTGTAGTTATTTATCCTCTATAGACTATGATGTATTGTTGTCCTGGTGTGTAGTTATTTATCCTCTATAGACTATGATGTATTGTTGACCTGGTGTGTAGTTATGTATCCTCTATAGACTATGATGTATTGTTGTCCTTGGGTGTAGTTATGTATCCTCTATAGACTATGATGTATTGTTGTCCTGGTGTGTAGTAATTTATCCTCCTCATAGACTATGATGTATTGTTGTCCTGGTGTGTAGTTATTTATCCTCCATAGACTATGATGTATTGTTGTCCTGGTGTGTAGTAATTTATCCTCTATAAACTATGATGTATTGTTGTCCTGGTGTGTAGTTATTTATCCTCCATAGACTATGATGTATTGCTGTCCTGGTGTGTAGTTATTTATCCTCCATAGACTATGATGTATTGCTGTCCTGGTGTGTAGTTATTTATCCTCCACATAGACTATGATGTATTGTTGTCCTGGTGTGTAGTTATTTATCCTCCATAGACTATGATGTATTGTTACCTTGGTGTGTGTAGTTATTTATCCTCCATAGACTATGATGTATTGTAGTCCTGGTGTGTAGTTATTTATCCTCCACATAGACTATGATGTATTGTTGGCCTGGTGTGTAGTTATTTATCCTCTATAGACTATGATGTATTGTTGTCCTGGTGTGTAGTAATTTATCCTCATAGACTATGATGTATTGTTGTCCTGGTGTGTAGTTATGTATCCTCTATAGACTATGATGTGTTGTTGTCCTGGTGTGTAGTTATTTATCCTCTATAGACTATGATGTATTGTTGTCCTGGTGTGTAGTTATGTATCCTCTATAGACTATGATGTATTGTTGTCCTGGTGTGTAGTTATGTATCCTCCATAGACTATGATGTATTGTTGTCCTGGTGTGTAGTTATTTATCTTCCATAGACTATGATGTATTGTTGTCCTGGTGTGTAGTTATTTATCCTACTCATAGACTATGATGTATTGTTGTCCTGGTGTGTAGTTATTTATCCTCCATAGACTATAATGTATTGTTGTCCTGGTGTGTAGTTATTTATCCTCCATAGACTATGATGTATTGTTGTCCTGGTGTGTAGTTATTTATCCTCCATAGACTATGATGTATTGTTGTCCTGGTGTGTAGTTATTTATCCTCCACATAGACTATGATGTGGCCTTGTGTAGTCCTGGTAGTGTAGTTATTTATCCTCCACATAGACTATGATGTATTGTTGGCCTGGTGTGTAGTTATTTATCCTCTATAGACTATGATGTATTGTTGTCCTGGGTGTAATAATTTATCCTCCTCATAGACTATGATGTATTGTTGTCCTGGTGTGTAGTTATTTATCCTCCATAGACTATGATGTATTGTTGTCCTGGTGTGTAGTTATTTATCCTCCATAGACTATGATGTATTGTTGTCCTGGTGTGTAGTTATTTATCCTCTATAGACTATGATTTAGTTATTTATCCTTCACATAGTCTATGATGTATTGTTGTCCTGGTGTAGTTATGTATCCTCTATAGACTATGATGTATTGTTGTCCTGGTGTGTAGTTATTTATCCTCTATAGACTATGGTGTATTGTTGTCCTGGTGTGTAGTTATTTATCCTCTATAGACTATGATGTATTGTTGTCCTGGTGTGTAGTTATTTATCCTCTATAGACTATGATGTGTTGTTGTCCTGGTGTGTAGTTATTTATCCTCTATAGACTATGATGCATTGTTGTCCTGGTGTGTAGTTATGTATCCTCTATAGACTATGATGTATTGTTGTCCTGGTGTGTAGTTATGTATCCTCTATAGACTATGATGTATTGTTGTCCTGGTGTGTAGTTATTTATCCTCTATAGACTATGATGTATTGTTGTCCTGGTGTGTAGTTATTATCCTCTATAGACTATGATGTGTTGTTGTCCTGGTGTGTAGTTATTTATCCTATAGACTATGATGTATTGTTGTCCTGGTGTGTAGTTATGTATCCTCTATAGACTATGATGTATTGTTGTCCTGGTGTGTAGTTATTTATCCTCTATAGACTATGATGTATTGTTGTCCTGGTGTGTAGTTATTTATCCTCTATAGACTATGATGTATTGTTGTCCTGGTGTGTAGTTATGTATCCTCTATAGACTATGATGTATTGTTGTCCTGGTGTGTAGTTATGTATCCTCTATAGACTATGATGTATTGTTGTCCTGGTGTGTAGTTATGTATCCTCCATAGACTATGATGTATTGTTGTCCTGGTGTGTAGTTATTTATCCTCTATAGACTATGATGTGTTGTTGTCCTGGTGTGTAGTTATGTATCCTCTATAGACTATGATGTATTGTTGTCCTGGTGTGTAGTTATGTATCCTCTATAGACTATGATGTATTGTTGTCCTGGTGTGTAGTTATTTATCCTCTATAGACTATGATGTATTGTTGTCCTGGTGTGTAGTTATGTATCCTCCATAGACTATGATGTATTGTTGTCCTGGTGTGTAGTTATTTATCTCTATCTATGATGTGTTGTTGTCCTGGTGTGTATAGACTATGATGTATTGTTGTCCTGGTGTGTAGTTATTTATCCTCTATAGACTATGATGTATTGTTGTCCTGGTGTGTAGTTATTTATCCTCTATAGACTATGATGTATTGTTGTCCTGGTGTGTAGTTATGTATCCTCTATAGACTATGATGTATTGTTGTCCTGGTGTGTAGTTATTTATCCTCTATAGACTATGATGTATTGTTGTCCTGGTGTGTAGTTATGTATCCTCTATAGACTATGATGTATTGTTGTCCTGGTGTGTAGTTATTTATCCTCTATAGACTATGATGTATTGTTGTCCTGGTGTGTAGTTATTTATCCTCTATAGACTATGATGTGTTGTTGTCCTGGTTATGTATCCTCTATAGACTATGATGTATTGTTGTCCTGGTGTGTAGTTATGTATCCTCTATAGACTATGATGTATTGTTGTCCTGGTGTGTAGTTATGTATCCTCCATAGACTATGATGTATTGTTGTCCTGGTGTGTAGTTATTTATCCTCTATAGACTATGATGTGTTGTTGTCCTGGTGTGTAGTTATGTATCCTCTATAGACTATGATGTATTGTTGTCCTGGTGTGTAGTTATGTATCCTCTATAGACTATGATGTATTGTTGTCCTGGTGTGTAGTTATTTATCCTCCTCATAGACTATGATGTATTGTTGTCCTGGTGTGTAGTTATTTATCCTCCATAGACTATAATGTATTGTTGTCCTGGTGTGTAGTTATGTATCCTCCATAGACTATGATTTATTGTTGTCCTGGTGTGTAGTTATTTATCCTCCATAGACTATGATTTATTGTAGTCCTGGTGTGTAGTTATTTATCCTCTATAGACTATGATGTGTTGTTGTCCTGGTGTGTAGTTATGTATCCTCTATAGACTATGATGTATTGTTGTCCTGGTGTGTAGTTATGTATCCTCTATAGACTATGATGTATTGTTGTCCTGGTGTGTAGTTATGTATCCTCCATAGACTATGATGTATTGTTGTCCTGGTGTGTAGTTATTTATCCTCTATAGACTATGATGTGTTGTTGTCCTGGTGTGTAGTTATTTATCCTCTATAGACTATGATGTATTGTTGTCCTGGTGTGTAGTTATTTATCCTCTATAGACTATGATGTATTGTTGTCCTGGTGTGTAGTTATTTATCCTCCTCATAGACTATGATGTATTGTTGTCCTGGTGTGAAGTTATTTATCCTCCATAGACTATAATGTATTGTTGTCCTGGTGTGTAGTTATGTATCCTCCATAGACTATGATTTATTGTTGTCCTGGTGTGTAGTTATTTATCCTCCATAGACTATGATTTATTGTAGTCCTGGTGTGTAGTTATTTATCCTCTATAGACTATGATGTATTGTTGTCCTGGTGTGTAGTTATTTATCCTCCATAGACTATGATTTATTGTAGTCCTGGTGTGTAGTTATTTATCCTCCACATAGACTATGATGTATTGTTGGCCTGGTGTGTAGTTATTTATCCTCTATAGACTATGATGTATTGTTGTCCTGGTGTGTAGTTATGTATCCTCTATAGACTATGATGTATAGTTGTCCTGGTGTGTAGTTATTTATCCTCTATAGACTATGATGTGTTGTTGTCCTGGTGTGTAGTTATGTATCCTCTATAGACTATGATGTATTGTTGTCCTGGTGTGTAGTTATGTATCCTCTATAGACTATGATGTATTGTTGTCCTGGTGTGTAGTTATTTATCCTCTATAGACTATGATGTGTTGTTGTCCTGGTGTGTAGTTATGTATCCTCTATAGACTATGATGTATTGTTGTCCTGGTGTGTAGTTATGTATCCTCTATAGACTATGATGTATTGTTGTCCTGGTGTGTAGTTATGTATACTCCATAGACTATGATGTATTGTTGTCCTGGTGTGTAGTTATTTATCTTCCATAGACTATGATGTATTGTTGTCCTGGTGTGTAGTTATTTATCCTCTCATAGACTATGATGTATTGTTGTCCTGGTGTGTAGTTATTTATCCTCCATAGACTATAATGTATTGTTGTCCTGGTGTGTAGTTATTTATCCTCCATAGACTATGATGTATTGTTGTCCTGGTGTGTAGTTATTTATCCTCCACATAGACTATGATGTATTGTTGGCCTGGTGTGTAGTTATTTATCCTCCATAGACTATGATGTATTGTAGTCCTGGTGTGTAGTTATTTATCCTCCACATAGACTATGATGTATTGTTGGCCTGGTGTGTAGTTATTTATCCTCTATAGACTATGATGTATTGTTGTCCTGGTGTGTAGTTATTTATCCTCCTCATAGACTATGATGTATTGTTGTCCTGGTGTGTAGTTATGTATCCTCTATAGACTATGATGTATTGTTGTCCTGGTGTGTAGTTATTTATCCTCTATAGACTATGATGTATTGTTGTCCTGGTGTGTAGTTATGTATCCTCTATAGACTATGATGTATTGTTGTCCTGGTGTGTAGTTATGTATCCTCCATAGACTATGATGTATTGTTGTCCTGGTGTGTAGTTATTTATCTTCCATAGACTATGATGTATTGTTGTCCTGGTGTGTAGTTATTTATCCTCCTCATAGACTATGATGTATTGTTGTCCTGGTGTGTAGTTATTTATCCTCCATAGACTATAATGTATTGTTGTCCTGGTGTGTAGTTATTTATCCTCCATAGACTATGATGTATTGTTGTCCTGGTGTGTAGTTATTTATCCTCCATAGACTATGATGTATTGTTGTCCTGGTGTGTAGTTATTTATCCTCCACATAGACTATGATGTATTGTTGGCCTGGTGTGTAGTTATTTATCCTCCATAGACTATGATGTATTGTAGTCCTGGTGTGTAGTTATTTATCCTCCACATAGACTATGATGTATTGTTGGCCTGGTGTGTAGTTATTTATCCTCTATAGACTATGATGTATTGTTGTCCTGGTGTGTAATAATTTATCCTCCTCATAGACTATGATGTATTGTTGTCCTGGTGTGTAGTTATTTATCCTCCATAGACTATGATGTATTGTTGTCCTGGTGTGTAGTTATTTATCCTCCATAGACTATGATGTATTGTTGTCCTGGTGTGTAGTAATTTATCCTCCTCATAGACTATGATGTATTGTTGTCCTGGTGTGTAGTTATTTATCCTCCATAGACTATGATGTATTGCTGTCCTGGTGTGTAGTTATTTATCCTCCATAGACTATGATGTATTGCTGTCCTGGTGTGTAGTTGTTGTCCTGGTGTGTAGTTATTTATCCTCTATAGACTATGATGTATTGTTGTCCTGGTGTGTAGTAATTTATCCTCCATAGACTATGATGTATTGTTGTCCTGGTGTGTAGTTATTTAACCTCCTTAGACTATGATGTATTGTTGTCCTGGTGTGTAGTTATTTATCCTCCATACTATGGTGAGTGTAAATGCAGAGCCAACTACTACATGTCTGGTCAGGGTCCAGAAGTCACCCACCAACCCTGGAGAGATACATTCACCCACCAACCCTGGAGAGATACAGTCACCCACCAACCCTGGAGAGATACAGTCACCCACCAACCCTGGAGAGATACAGTCACCCACCAACCCTGGAGAGATACAGGTTTTGCAGGATTTTGTTCCAGACCACCACTGAAACGCCTGAAGTAAAATTGGCTCATCATAAAGGATTTGATGATATATTGATTGACTGGTATGTGTTGTAGTGGTACCTGGCTGGGGAAACATCTACATACCTGGTTTGTGCCCCAATAATCTCTCCTTCCTCCCAAAGTGTTTGCTTGCTCACCTCCCTTCATGGACAGGATTTGACAAGAATAGATTAGTATGGAAACTCATGCCATAACCTTCGCCTTCACCAATCCAATGCTTTTACACTTTATGGGGAGTAGTGAATGAGTGTACACTTCAGGAATCAGTAAATACTTTTGGGACGCACCCCTGGCCCAGGCCGGAGGATCTCCAAATTGACCACTTGTCAAAGGTTGCCAACACATTCTGTGGTGCTCTTTTCTGGAATATTAACTGTCGTTTGTCGCCCCCTGGTGGAAAGAACGTAATATAATCCTTCTCTCTATATTTCTGTGCATTTTGTACCTCGCAGCACACCGTACAAATATTCAAAGTTCAACGCCGATATGACCGTTCTGCGAGCAGCAGGATAATATGTTGGCAGCAGAAAAGCATATTATTTTTTTCGAAATAAAAATATTAATAATAAAAATAGAAAAAATAAATAAATAAAAATATATATAGATATATATATATATTTTACTCTAAATAAGAGTCCCCTTGCAAGGACAAGCTCAAATTTGACAATATTGATTATTTTAGCACTGTAGTTCAATACAACTGTTTTTCACAGCATTGCAACAACTTTTGAAACAAATAAATTGATAATTTGACATATTTTAATATTGTATAATTTATACCAGCATTTCTTTTGAACTGGTATGTTGAAAGCTGTTGTGTAGGTCAGTGGTGTAGGTGGTGCTGGAGAAGTGGGTATACAGTACTCTAATTTTAGTAAAACATTTTCCAAACGGCCCAGAGAAGGAAGGCACCCTGTGTGAAAGATTATATGAGAAACGGTGGCATACACTGAATGACCTAAAACTATAAATCCCCATATTGGTCTTTCACAGTCAGACCAACACAAGCTGTAATGTTCAGTAGGATAATAGTAGACCAACCCAAGCTGTACTGTTCAGTAGAATGTAAATGAATAACCCAAGCTGTACTGTTCAGTGGATAATAGTAGACCAACCCAAGCTGTACTGTTCAGTAGGATAATAGTAGACCAACCCAAGCTGTACTGGTCAGTAGGATAATAGTAGACCAACCAAGCTGTACTGTTCAGTATGATAATAGTAGACCAACCCAAGCTGTACTGTTCAGTAGGATAATAGTAGACCAACCCAAGCTGTACTGTTCATTAGGATAATAGTAGACCAGCCAAGCTGTACTGTTCAGTAGGATAATAGTAGACAACCCAAGCTGTACTATTTCAGTAGGATAATAGTAGACCAACCCAAAGCTGTACTGTTCAGTATGATAATAGTAGACCAACCCAAGCTGTACTGGTCAGTAGGATAATAGTAGACCAACCCAAGCTGTACTGGTCAGTAGGATAATAGTAGACCAACTTAAACTAATAGTAGACCACCCAAGCTGTACTGTTCAGTAGGATAATAGTAGACCAACCCAAGCTGTACTGTTCAGTATGATAATAGTAGACCAACCCAAGCTGAACTGTTCAGTAGGATAATAGTAGACCAACCCAAGCTGTACTGTTCAGTAGGATAATAGTAGACCAACCCAAGCTGTACTGTTCAGTATGATAATAGTAGACCAACCCAAGCTGTACTGTTCAGTAGGATAATAGTAGACCAACCCAAGCTGTACTGTTCAGTAGTATAATAGTAGACCAACCCAAGCTGTACTGGTCAGTAGGATAATAGTAGACCAACCCAAGCTGTACTGTTCAGTAT
>NW_027000098.1:0-9180 GCF_036934945.1 Oncorhynchus masou masou
ACTAGTAACCGGAAGTTTGCTAGTTCAAACCCCTGAGCTGACAAGGTACAAATCTGTCGTTCTGCCCCTGAACAGGCAGTTAACCCACTGTTCCTAGGCCATCATTGAAAATAAGAATTTGTTCTTAACTGACTTGCCTAGTTAAATAAAGGTAAAAAAATAAAATGGGACTTAATATGAGACTTGTAAGAGTGCCTTGCCAATAATTTGCAATTCATTTTTGTCAATACGGGGTGAATTCCCTTACAAATGTATTCATCCCTCTTGGTGTTGTTCCTATTTTGTTGCTTTTCAACAATTTTAATTTAAATTGAAGGAGCTGCAACGCTCCACAGCGGACATTGGAGTATGTGTCCGTAGGACCACTTTAAGCCGTACACTCCACAGAGCTGGGCTTTACGGAAGAGTGGCCAGAAAAAAACATTGCCAAATATCTTAAAGAACAAAAAAAGTAAACACGCTTGGTGTTCGCAAAAAGGCATGTGGGACATTCCCCAAACATATGGAAGAATGTCTGTCTGGTCAGATGAGACAAAAAATGTAACTTGTTGGCCATCAAGAAAAATCCTATGTCTGGTGCAAACTCAACACCTCTCATCACTCCGAGAACACCATCCCCACAGTGAAGCATGGTTGTGGCAGCATCATGGTGTGGAGATGTTTTTCATCGGCAGGGACTGGGAAACTGGTGAGAATTGAAGGAATGATGGATCGCGCTAAATATAGGGAATCTTGAGAAAAACCTGTTTCAGTCTTCCAGAGATTTAAGACTGGGACGGACGTTAACCTTACAGCAGAACAATGACCCTAAGCATACTGCTAAAGCAACACTCGATTGGTTTAAGGGGAAACATTTACATGTCTTGGAATGACCTAGTCAAAGCCCAGACCACAATCCAATGTAGAATCTGTGGTATGACTTAAAGATTGCTGTACACCAGCAGAACCCATCCAACTTGAAGGAGCTGGAGTAGTTTTGCCTTGAAGAATGGGCAAAAATCCCAGTAGCTAGATGTGCCAAGCTTATAGAGACATACATTCTAGAGACTTGCAGCTGTAATCGCTGCAAAGGTGGATCTACAAAGTATTGACTTTGGGGGGTGAATACTTATGCATTCTCAAGCTTTCAGTTTTTTGTCTTATTGCTTGTTTGTTTCACAATAAGACATATGTTGCATTTTGAAGTGGTAGGCATGTTGTGTAAAATCAAATGAATCAAACCCCCAAAAATCCAGGTTGTAAGGCAACAAAATAGGAAAAAATGTCAAGAGGGGTCAATACTGTCGCGAGCCACTGTTGTCACGCCCTGACCTTTAGACCTTTTTGTCTCTATTTTGGTTTGGTCACAGTGTGATTTGGGTGGGTATTCTATGTTCCTTTTTCTATGTTTTGGCAGGGTATGGTTTCTCAATCAGGGACAGCTGTCTATCGTTGTCTCTGATTGGGAACCACTCTCAAATACTTTTTCCCACAGGGTTTTTGTGTGTAGTTAATTTCTGTTTAGTGTTTTCACCTTTGCGGGACTATTTGGGTTATTCTCTTGTTTACTTTTGTTGTAGTCTTCAGTTTTAATAAAACAAGCATGAACACTTACCAAGCTGTGCTTTGGTCCGATGATTGTTCTTATTCAAACGACGAATACCGTTACAGCTGTGCCTGTTTGTTTTTCTAACTGATATCTCAGGAACATTCAAAGGAAGTGGTTTCCTTCTATGGTGACTATTTTCTCTCCCATGTCCTTATGACATTCTCATTTATGAATCTATTTCAATACACACCCACACTCAATCATTAGCTTCAGAAGGAAGAAAACACTGAGCATCGATGCATCATGTGTCCATAAAAAAGGGTTCTTGGCAAGATGTACCAGCGACTGCTGAAATGAAATGAGGTCAAAAAGTCAAGGAACATGTAAACAAAGTAAATAATCATTACATTGATAATCAAGTACTTCTTACTTAGCGTAACCATAGCAGCCAGACGGTCTTTTACAACAGGATAATTCTTTTGCTGCATTTATGTCCTCATCTGCTCTCTTTATCTCTTCTCGTTTAAACAAATCAATGGACAGCCCAGAGAAGTAGGCAGTGGGTGAAGACTGGCTGCAGTGACATCAGGCTGATTATCTCCTTTCTATCACCATGGTTACATTGTTGACTGGTTGTTTCAAAAAGGACCACTTTTTTTTTTTTCTCTCTATGAAAATAAGTTTACGCACACAACTTTGAATCAGGTTTTAATGTTTGAGTGTGTGGTTTTGAAGTTTCTAATCAACAGCAACCTTCGTTCATTTGTTACCTACAATGTGTGATGAGTCAATCTAAGACTTGAATAAGAAAGCAGCTTTAAATAGAGTTAGCTAGATTAGTAGCTGAATGGAACACATGTCCTGCATCAAAATGGAAGACACCTGGTTGACTTCGCTAAAGAGGTTTCTAACCTCAAGGGCCTCAAGGTTAAATAAGCCTTTCAGAGCAAAGTGGCCCTTTTTGCCACATAAGTGTTGGTGGCAGTAAAGCTAAGAGGGGCCACAGTACAATTCCACAGTATCGTACAGATCTGTGAGCCACCCAAAACACTGAATGTGGTATACCAAAGCAGTGAGGCAATTACATTACTCTCCACTACTAGTGTAGAGGGCAAGGTCCACATGAATGATGCTGTCAGGGTTATAGGTCCACATGAATGATGCTGTTAGGGCTATAGGTCCACATGAATGATGCTGTCAGGGTTACAGGTCCACATGACTGATGCTGTCAGGGTTATAGGTGCACAACACTGATGCTGTCAGGGCTAAAGGCCCACATGAATGATGCTGTCACGGCTATAGGTCCACATGACTGATGCTGTCAGGGTTATAGGTCCACAACACTGATGCTGTCAGGGCTAAAGGCCCACATGACTGATGCTGTCAGGGCTAAAGGCCCACATGACTGATGCTGTCAGGGCTAAAGGCCCACATGACTGATGCTGTCAGGGCTAATAGGTCCACAACACTGATGCTGTCAGGGCTAAAGGCCCACATGACTGATGCTGTCAGGGCTAAAGGCCCACATGACTGATGCTGTCAGGGCTAATAGGTCCACATGACTGATGCTGTCAGGGCTAAAGGCCCACATGACTGATGCTGTCAGGGCTAATAGGTCCACATGACTGATGCTGTCAGGGCTAATAGGTCCACATGACTGATGCTGTGACGGCTTATAGGTCCACATGACTGATGCTGTCAGGGCTCTAGGTCCACATGACTGATGCTGTCAGGGCTCTAGGTCCACATGACTGATGCTGTCAGGGCTCTAGGTCCACATGACTGATGCTGTGAGGGTTATAGGTCCACATGACTGATGCTGTCAGGGCTAAAGGTACACATGACTGATGCTGTCAGGGCTCTAGGTCCACATGACTGATGCTGTCAGGGCTCTAGGTCCACATGACTGATGCTGTGAGGGTTATAGGTCCACATGACTGATGCTGTCAGGGCTCTAGGTCCACATGACTGATGCTGTCAGGGCTCTAGGTCCACATGACTGATGCTGTGAGGGTTATAGGTCCACATGAATGATGCTGTCAGGGCTATAGGTCCACATGACTGATGCTGTCAGGGCTCTAGGTCCACATGACTGATGCTGTCAGGGTTATAGGTCCACATGACTGATGCTGTCAGGGCTAAAGGTCCACATGACTGATGCTGTCAGGGCTCTAGGTCCACATGACTGATGCTGTGAGGGTTATAGGTCCACATGACTGATGCTGTCAGGGCTAAAGGTACACATGCTTCCAGGGTTCTATGTTCACTCATTAGATGGTTCAGATGCACCACATGTTCACTCATTAGATGGTTCAGATGGACCACATGTTCACTCATTAGATGATTCAGATGGACCACATGTTCACTCATTAGATGATTCAGATGGACCACATGTTCACTCATTAGATGATTCAGATGGACCACATGTTCACTCATTAGATGATTCAGATGCACCACATGTTCACTCATTAGATGATTCAGATGGACCACATGTTCACTCATTAGATTATTCAGATGCACCACATGTTCACTCATTAGATGATTCAGATGGACCACATGTTCACTCATTAGATGATTCAGATGGACCACATGTTCACTCATTAGATGATTCAGATGCACCACATGTTCACTCATTAGATGATTCAGATGGACCACATGTTCACTCATTAGATGATTCAGATGGACCACATGTTCACTCATTAGATGATTCAGATGGACCACATGTTCACTCATTAGATGGTTCTTTAATCGAACGTGTTCCCGTATATAAAAACTTAAGCATTTGGATTGATGTGGATTTGACGTTTATAAACGTAAATATGAGTTTGTTAAAGAGGATAAGATTTAAAGTTAGCTTTTTTTTCTGCAGAAACAGATGGTGCCTTTCTCCAAGCAGTAGGAAGCCGATTATTCAGTCAACCTTGTAATCTATTCCTGATTATGTTCTTTGTCATGTTATTGATTATGGTGATACTATGCAGGTTGATTTGCCATCACTAGCACAGAGAGGTTGCTGCCTATATCCACAGACTTGAAATCATTGGCCACTTTAATTAATGGAACACTAGTCACTGTCACGCCCTGACTTTAGAGATCCTTTTTATGTCTCTATTGAGGTTTGGTCAGGGCGTGAGTTGGGATGGGTATTCTTAGTTCTATGTTTTGGCCTGGAAGGGTTCTCAATCAGGGACAGCTGTCTATCGTTGCCTCTGATTGAGAACCATACTTAGGCTTCCCTTTTTCCCACCTGTGTTTGTGGGAAGTTGACTTTGTTTAGGGCACATAGTCTTTGAGCTTCACGGTTTCTTTTTGTTGAGTTGATTGTTTTGTTCAGCGTCATTTTGATTTATAAAATAAAATGTACGTCCACCACGCTGCACCTTGGTCCTCTCCTTTCAACAGCTGTTTACATATCATTCTTTACTCATCTCATATGTATATACTGTATTCTATACCATTCTATGGTATCTCAGTCTATGCTATTCTGACATTACTCGTCCATATATTTATATATTCTTAATTCCCTTCCTTTACTTAGATTTATGTGTATTGGATATATGTTGTGAAATGGTTAGATATTACTTGTTAGATATTGCTGCACTATCGAAACTAGAAGCACACGCGTTTCGCTACACCCACAATAACATCTGCTAAACACATGTATGTGACCAATCCAATTTGATTTGCAGCTGCTACTCTTATTAAACCTTCAGATGCCATCTACCATAGTGCCCCTTGTTTTGTGACAGGTGACAGTTTTGATACTCATCATTGTAGCAAAAGGTTGGACTTCGCTAGAGACTCGTAGATCTCTACATAACTCCCTTTTTGTTTACAAGGTCCTACTTCGTACATTGTTGTATTATTTAACTTTGCTGTTGAACTGTAGACACCTGAGTTGTCTAATCTGTTCACAGGATTGGTTAACTCTTGAGGTTCCTAGGGTTTCCACCAAGCTAGGTAAATCTATTAAGCTAGTAAAACAGAAAATATTTATTAGGCCAAACATTTTTTTTTCCACCTTTATTTAACCAGGTAGGCTAGTTGAGAACAAGCTCTCATTTGCAACTGCGACCTGGTCAAGATAAAGCATAGCAGTGTGAACAGACAACACAGAGTTACACATTGAGTAAACAATAAACAAGTCAATGACAGAGTAGAAAAAAAGGGTCTATATACATTGTGTGCAAAAGACATGAGGAGGTAGGCAAATAATTACAATGTTGCAGATTAACACTGGAGTGATAAATGATCAGATGGTCATGTACAGGTAGAGATATTGATGTGCAAAATAGCAGAAAAGTAAATGAATAAAAACAGTATGGACATGAGGTAGGTATAATTGGGTGGGCTATTTACCGATAAGACTATGTACAGCTGCAGCGATCGGTTAGCTGCTCAGATAGCAGATGTTTGAAGTTGGTGAGGGAGATACATTACTGTTGCATACAACGAAGCCATAAATATATGTAAACCAAAAGTATATTCTTTAGAATACAGTAAAGAACACAATTGTGTGTGTGGGGTCCCGGGGGGTTATCCAGGAATTGTGAGGGGGGGTGCAGTCACCAGTGCTAAGCTACGCTTCATCTCTTCTCCGGCCTGGGTCTGGCCACAATACTTCGTCCACATCACAAGATACGTTTTCTCTTGCCAAACATTTACATGTACATTTAAGTCATTTGGCAGACGCTCTTATCCAGAGCGACTTACAAATTGGTGAATTCACCTTATGACATCCAGTGGAACAGCCACTTTACAATAGTGCATCTAAATCATTTAAGGGGGTGAGAAGGATTACTTTATCCTATCCTAGGTATTCCTTAAAGAGGTGGGGTTTCAGGTGTCTCCGGAAGGTGGTGATTGACTCCGCTGTCCTGGCGTCGTGAGGAGTTTGTTCCACCATTGGGGGGCCAGCAGCGAACAGTTTTGACTGGGCTGAGCTGGAACTGTACTTCCTCAGTGGTAGGGAGGCGAGCAGGCCAGAGGTGGATGAACGCAGTGCCCTTGTTTGGGTGTAGGGCCTGATCAGAGGGAAGTATCTCCTAGCATGGCGTATCCAACCTTGGACAGAGGCAACCTCTATGTCACCACATGGAGGGAAGTATCTCCTAGCATGGAGTATCCAACCTTGGACAGAGACAACCTCTATGTCCCCACATGGAAGGAAGTATCTCCAAGCATGGCGTATCCAACCTTGGACAGAGACAACCTCTATGACCCCACATGGAGGGAAGTATCTCCTAGCATGGTGTATCCAACCTTGGACAGAGGCAACCTCTATGTCCCCACATGGAGGGAGGGAAGTATCTCCTAGCATGGCGTATCCAACCTTGGACAGAGACAACCTCTATGTCCCCACATAGAGGGAAGTATCTCCTAGCATGGCGTATCCAACCTTGGACAGAGACAACCTCTAT
Organism: Oncorhynchus masou masou; assembly: GCF_036934945.1. Classification (NCBI taxonomy): domain Eukaryota; kingdom Metazoa; phylum Chordata; class Actinopteri; order Salmoniformes; family Salmonidae; genus Oncorhynchus; species Oncorhynchus masou. Next base: position 6,949 of record NW_027000098.1, read on the forward strand.
GACCCCACATGGAGGGAAGTATCTCCTAGCATGGTGTATCCAACCTTGGACAGAGGCAACCTCTATGTTCCCACATGGAGGGAAGTATCTCCTAGCATGGTGTATCCAACCTTGGACAGAGGCAACCTCTATGTCCCCACATGGAGGAAGTATCTCCTAGCATGGCGTATCCAACCTTGGACAGGAGACAGCCTCTATGTCCCCACATAGAGGAAGTATCTCCTAGCATGGCGTATCCAACCTTGGACAGAGACAACCTCTATGACCCCACATGGAGGAAGTATCTCCTAGCATGGCGTATCCAACCTTGGACAGTGGCAACCTCTATGTCCCCACATGGAGGGAAGCATCTCCTAGCATGGCGTATCCAACCTTGGACAGAGGCAACCTCTATGTCCCCACATGGAGTGAAGTATCTCCTAGCATGGTGTATCCAACCTTGGACAGAGACAACCTCTATGTCCCCACATGGAGGGAAGTATCTCCTAGCATGGCGTATCCAACCTTGGACAGAGGCAAACTCAATGTCCCCACATGGAGGGAAGTATCTCTAAGCATGGCGTATCCAACCTCTATGTCCCCACATGGAGTGAAGTATCTCCTAGCATGGTGTATCCAAACTTGGACAGAGGCAACCTCTATGTCCCCACATGGAGGGAAGTATCTCCTAGCATGGCGTATCCAACCTTGGACAGAGGTAACCTCTATGTCCCCACATGGAGGAAGTATCTCCTAGCATGGCGTATCCAACCTTGGACAGAGGTAACCTCTATTACCCCACATGGAGGGAATATCTTCTAGCATGGCGTATCCAACCTTGGACAGAGACAACCTCTATGTCCCCACATGGAGGGAAGTATCTCCTAGCATGGTGTATCCAACCTTGGACAGAGACAACCTCTATGTCCCCACATGGAGGGAAGTATCTCCTAGCGTGGCCTATCCAACCTTGGACAGAGGCAACCTCTATGTCCCCACATGGAGGGAAGTATCTCCTAGCGTGGCGTATCCAACCTTGGACAGAGACAACCCCTATGTCCCCACATGGAGGGAAGTATCTCCTAGCATGGTGTATCCAACCTTGGACAGAGACAACCTCTATGACCCCACATGGAGGAAAGTATCTCCTAGCATGGCGTATCAACCTTGGACAGAGGCAGCCTCTATGTCCCCACATGGAGTGAAGTATCTCCTAGCATGGTGTATCCAACCTTGGACAGAGACAACCTCTATGTCCCACATGGAGGAAGTATCTCCTAGCATGGCGTATCAACCTTGGACAGAGGCAACCTCTATGTCCCCATGGAGGAAGTATCTCTAAGCATGGCGTATCCAACCTCTATGTCCCCACATGGAGTGAAGTATCTCCTAGCATGGTGTATCCAACCTTGGACAGAGAGGCAACCTCTATGTCCCCACGTAGATATCTCCTAGCATGCGTATCCGGCAGACAGAGGCTATCCTCTATGTCCCCACATGGAGGGAAGTATCTCCTAGCATGGCGTATCCAACCTTGGACAGAGGCAACCTCTATGTACCCCACATGGAGGGAAGTATCTCCTAGCATGGCGTATCCAACCTTGGACAGAGACAACCTCTATGTCCCCACATGGAGGAAGTATCTCCTAGCATGGTGTATCCAACCTTGGACAGAGACAACCTCTATGTCCCCACATGGAGGGAAGTATCTCCTAGCGTGGCGTATCCAACCTTGGACAGAGGCAACCTCTATGTCCCCACATGGAGGGAAGTATCTCCTAGCGTGGCGTATCCAACCTTGGACAGAGACAACCTCTATGTCCCCACATGGAGGGAAGTATCTCCTAGCATGGTGTATCCAACCTTGGACAGAGACAACCTCTATGACCCCACATGGAGGGAAGTATCTCCTAGCATGGCGTATCCAACCTTGGACAGAGGCAACCTCTATGTCCCCACATGGAGGAAAGTATCTCCTAGCATGGCGTATCCAACCTTGGACAGAGGCAACCTCTATGTCCCCACATGGAGGGAAGTATCTCCTAGCATGGTGTATCCAACCTTGGACAGAGGCAACCTCTATGTCCCCACATGGAGGGAAGTATCTCCTAGCATGGTGTATCCAACCTTGGACAGAGGCAACCTCTATGTCCCCACATGGAGGGAAGTATCTCCTAGCATGGCGTATCCAACCTTGGACAGAGGCAACCTCTATGTCCCCACATGGAGGAAGTATCTCCTAGCATGGTGTAT
>NW_027000099.1:0-9179 GCF_036934945.1 Oncorhynchus masou masou
TCTCTCTCTCAAAAACATGGCCTTTGGCAGGTACGTTCCATATGAAAGGTATTCCCATAGGGGGGATTCCCACCCGAGTACGTTCCATATGAAAGGTATTCCCACCCGAGTACGTTCCATATGAAAGGTATTCCCATAGGGGGGATTCCCACCCGAGTACGTTCCATATGAAAGGTATTCCCATAGGGGGGATTCCCACCCGAGTACGTTCCATATGAAAGGTATTCCCATAGGGGGGATTCCCACCCGAGTAAATGGAATGCAATTCCCTTTTTATGCACTTTTCTCCCTACGCGTATTCTTACCTTGAACTTCAGCATACTATTCATGCTATTTGTTTGGGGTGTAAATAAATGCAAATGAAGGTGTGTCTACTAGAGGTCGACCGATTATGATTTTTCAACGCCGATACCGATTATTGGAGGACCAAAAAGCCGATTTAATCGGCCAATTTAAAATGTAAAAAAATAAACAAATGTTTATATATTTTTTTTACTTAATACATCAATAAAAATCAATTTATTCTCAAATAAATACTGAAACATGTTCAATTTGGTTTGAATAATGCAAGTGTTGGAGAAGTAAAAGTGCAATATGTGCCATGTAAAAAAGCTAACGTTTGAGTTCCTTGCTCAGAACATGAGAACATATGAAAGTTGGTTTCTTTTAACATGAGACTTCAATATTCCAAGGTAAGAGGTTTTAGGCTGTAGTTAATATAGTATTTATAGGAATATTTCTCTCTATACCATTTGTATTTCATATACGTTTGAATATTGGAGGTTCTTACAGGCACTATAGTATTGCCAGTGTAACAGTATAGCTTCCGTCTCTACCTGGGCTCGAACCAGAAACACATCGACAACAGCCACCCTCGAAGCAGCGTTACCCATCGCTCCACAAAAGCCGCGGCCCTTGCAGAGCCAGGGTAATAACTACTCCAAGCCTCAGAGCGAGTGACGTTTGAAACGCTATTAGCGTGCACCCCGCTAACTAGCTAGCCATTTCACATCGGTTACACCAGCCATTAGGCTGATAGGCTTGAATTCATAAACAGCGCCTTGTTTGAATGAATGCTTACGAGCCTGCTGCTGCCTACCATCACTCAGTCAGACTGCTCTATCAAATAATAGACTTAGTTATAACATAATAACACACAGAAAAACGAGCCTTAGGTCATTGATATGGTCTAATCCGGAAACTATCATTTCGAAAACAAAACGCTTATTATTTCAGTGAAATACGGAACCGTTTGGTATTTTATCTAACGGGTGGCATCCCTAAGTCTAAATATTCTTGTTACATTGCACAACCTTCAATGTTATATCATAATTACTTAAAATTCTGGCAAATGAGTTCGCAATGAGCCAGGCTGGCTACATTGTTGCATATACCCTGACGGTTTATGAAAACATGGCCGTATAAGTATTTTTAGTCAGATCCTAATGGGTATGTCAACTTTTATGTTCCTTCTGATGGCATAGAATGCCCTTCTTGCCTTATCTCTCAGATCGTTCACAGCTTTGTGGAAGTTACCTGTGGCGCTGATGTTTAGGCCGAGGTAGGTGTAAATCTTTGTCTAGATATAATTTTTATTTGTTGTCCTGGCCACTGGACCGGTTTTGGAACACCATTATTTTTGAATGACTGAGATTCACTGTCAGGGCCCAGGTCTGACTGAATCTGTGCAGAAAGGAAAGGGGGATATCTAGTCAGTTGTACAAGATCTCGGTGCTGCTGTAGGCCCTCCTTCGTTGGGGACAGAAGCACCAGATCATCAGAAACAGTTGACATTTGACTTCAGAGTAGGGTGAGGCCGGGTACTGCAGACAGTTCTAGTGTCTTTACCAATTCATTGATATGTTGAAGAGGGTGGGTCTCACACTGCATCCCTGTCTCACCCCACGGCTCTGTGGAAAGAAATATGTGTGTTTATTGCCAGTTCTGACCGCACACTTAGTGTTTGTGTTCATAAATATTCAATATTATAAAATTAATACAATTCTAGGATCACCCCCAACACCGCTTTCCATCAGTTTGTACAGCTTTCTTGAAATCAACAAAACATGAGTAAACTTTTGTTTTGTTTGTTTGTCTATAAGGGTGTGCAGGTTGTATACGTGGTCTGTTGAGGTATTTTGGTAAGAAGCAAATTTGAAATTTGCTCAGGACATTGTTTTCAATGTTGGAGTCTGCTGTTGATGATACTGCAAAGGATTTTCCCGAGGTTACTGTTGACACAGATTCCGCAGTAATTATTGGGATCAAATTTATCTCCACTTTTGTGGATTGGGCTGATCATACCCATATATACCCATATATACATACAGTGCCTTGCGAAAGTATTCGGCCCCCTTGAACTTTGCAACCTTTTGCCACATTTCAGGCTTCAAACATAAAGATATAAAACTGTATTTTTTTGTGAAGAATCAACAACAAGTGGGATACAATCATGAAGTGGAACGACATTTATTGGATATTTCAAACTTTTTTAACAAATCAAAAACTGAAAAATTGGGTGTGCAAAATTGCAAAAAAAAGTGCACTGTATATACATACATACATATACCCACATATATACATACATACATATACCCATATATATACATACATACATACATATACCCATATATACATAGATACATATATATACATAGATACATATACCCATATATATACATAGATACATATACCCATGTATATACATAGATACATATACCCATGTATATACATAGATACATATACCCATGTATATACATAGATACATATACCCATGTATATACATAGATACATATACCCATATATATACATAGATACATATACCCATATATATACATACATACATATATATACATACATACATATACCCATATATATACATACATACATATACCCATATATATACATACATACATATACCCATATATATACATACATACATACATATACCCATATATATACATACATACATATACCCATATATATACATAGATACATATATATACATAGATACATATACCCATATATATACATAGATACATATATATACATACATACATATACCCATATATATACATAGATACATATATATACATAGATACATATACCCATATATATACATAGATACATATACCCATATATATACATAGATACATATACCCATATATATACATAGATACATATACCCATATATATACATACATACATATACCCATATATATACATACATACATATACCCATATATATACATACATACATATACCCATATATATACATACATACATATACCCATATATATACATACATACATATACCCATATATATACATACATATACCCATATATATACATACATACATACACCCATATATATACATACATACATATACCCATATATATACATAGATACATATACCCATATATATACATAGATACATATACCCATATATATACATAGATACATATACCCATATATATACATACATACACCCATATATATACATGCATACATATACCCATATATATACATAGATACATATACCCATATATATACACATAGATACATATACCCATATATATACATACATATACCCATATATATACATACATACATATACCCATATATACATACATATACATACATATACCCATACATATACCCATATATATACACATATACTCATATATACACATATACTCATATATACACATATACTCATATATACACATATACTCATATATACATATACTCATATATACATATACTCATATATACATATATACTCATATATACTCATACATACATACATACATACATATACCCATATATATATATATAGCTTTGAGTCGTCTTCGGTATGTCTGCATCAGCTTTGAGTCGTCTTCGGTATGTCTGGGTCAGCTTTGAGTCGTCTTCGGTATGTCTGGGTCAGCTTTGAGTCGTCTTCGGTATGTCTGGATCAGCTTTGAGTCGTCTTCAGTATGTCTGGATCAGCTTTGAGTCGTCTTCAGTATGTCTGGATCAGCTTTGAGTCGTCTTCGGTATGTCTGGATCAGCTTTGAGTCGTCTTCGGTATGTCTGCGTCAGCTTTGAGTCGTCTTCGGTATGTCTGCATCAGCTTTGAGTCGTCTTCGGTATGTCTGCATCAGCTTTGAGTCGTCTTCGGTATGTCTGGGTCAGCTTTGAGTCGTCTTCGGTATGTCTGGATCAGCTTTGAGTCGTCTTCGGTATGTCTGGATCAGCTTTGAGTCGTCTTCGGTATGTCTGGATCAGCTTTGAGTCGTCTTCAGTATGTCTGGATCAGCTTTGAGTCGTCTTCGGTATGTCTGGATCAGCTTTGAGTCGTCTTCGGTATGTCTGGATCAGCTTTGAGTCGTCTTCGGTATGTCTGCGTCAGCTTTGAGTCGTCTTCGGTATGTCTGCATCAGCTTTGAGTCGTCTTCGGTATGTCTGCATCAGCTTTGAGTCGTCTTCGGTATGTCTGGGTCAGCTTTGAGTCGTCTTCGGTATGTCTGGATCAGCTTTGAGTCGTCTTCGGTATGTCTGGATCAGCTTTGAGTCGTCTTCGGTATGTCTGGATCAGCTTTGAGTCGTCTTCAGTATGTCTGGATCAGCTTTGAGTCGTCTTCAGTATGTCTGGATCAGCTTTGAGTCGTCTTCGGTATGTCTGGATCAGCTTTGAGTCGTCTTCGGTATGTCTGGATCAGCTTTGAGTCGTCTTCGGTATGTCTGCATCAGCTTTTCACATCTGGATTTGGGGATTTTCTATTATTCCTGGCAGATTTTCTTCAGCTCTGTCAAGTTAGTTGGTGGTAGAGAACAGCAATCTAAGTCTTCCACAGGTTTTCAATGGGATTCAAGTCTAGGCTTTGGCTGGGCCACTCAAGGACTTTCACATTCTTGTTCTGAAGCCCTTCCAGTGTTGCTTTGGCTGTATGCTTGGGGTCATTGTCCTGTTGGAACGTAAACCTTGTTTGCACTCTGTAGCAGGTTCTCATTAAGGATTTGCCCGTAATTGGCTCCATTCATTGTTCCCCCCATCCTTACCAGTCTCCCAGTCCCTGCTGCTGAAAAGCATCCCCAAAGCATGATGGGGATGCTTCACGGTAGGAATGGTGTTAGACGGGTGATGAGCTGTGCCTGCTTTTCTCCAGACATAGAGCTTTGCATTCAGGCCAACGTTTTCAGACAACAGAATGATTGAGTCTGTGTGCCTTTTTGCAAACTCCAGGTGTGATGTCATGTGCCTTGTTCTCAGGAGAGGCTTCCTTCTGGCCACCCTCCCATGAAGCCCAGATTGGTGAAGTGCTGTAGAGACTGTTGTCCTTCTGGCAGCTTCTCCCATCTCAGCCAAGGAACTCTGTCACGGCTTCCCTCTGGCCACCCTCCCATAAAGCCCAGATAGGTGAAGTGCTGTAGAGACTGTTGTCCTTCTGGCAGCTTCTCCCATCTCAGCCAAGGAACTCTGTCACGGCTTCCCTCTGGCCACCCTCCCATAAAGCCCAGATAGGTGAAGTGCTGTAGAGACTGTTGTCCTTCTGGCAGCTTCTCCCATCTCAGCCAAGGAACTCTGTCACGGCTTCCCTCTGGCCACCCTCCCATAAAGCCCAGATAGGTGAAGTGCTGTAGAGACTGTTGTCCTTCTGGCAGGTTCTCCCATCTCAGCCAAGGAACTCTGTAGTTCTGTCAGAGTGGTCATTGAGTTCTTGGTCACCTCCCTGACCAAAGTCCTTTTTGCCCGGTGGCTCAGTTTGGTCGGACGGCCATCTCAAGGCATAGTCTGGGTAGTTCCATATTTTTTCCCCCATTTCCCAATGATGGAGACCCCTGTGCTCTTGGAAACTTTCAACACTCTTGGAATGGTTTCATACCCTTCCCCAGATATACCTCATCACATCTCTGTGATCTACAGACAGCTCCTTGTACTTCGTGATATAGTTTCTGCTCTGGCAAGTACCTGTCAACTATGGAACCTTATACAGACAGGTGTGTTTTATTAAATCATGTCCAAACAATAGAATTGGGGCCACAGGTGTAGTGACATCTCAAAAAGGATGTGAATACTTTTGTAAATATGAGATTTCATTCAATACATTTGCAGAAATGTCTAAAAATGTGTTTTCACTTTGTCATCAAGGTGTATTGTATGTAGATGATTGAACAAAAAAATGTATTTGGAATAAGTGAAGATGGTTGTAACGGTTTTCATGCGGTGAAAGAGAGTCGGACCAAAATGCAGCGTGTAGATTGTGATCCATGTTTAATGAACAAACGTAAACACGAATCAATACAAATACTACAAAACAAAGAACGTAATGAACGTAACGAAAACCGAAACAGCCTATACTAGTGTAAACTAACACAGAGACGGGAACAAGGACACTAAGGACAATCACCCAAGAAACACACAAAGAATATGGCTGCCTACATATGGTTCCCAATCAGAGACAACAATAATCACCTGACTGATTGAGAACCGCCTCAGGCAGCCATAGACTAACGCTAGACATCCCACAAAACCCCAAGACAAAAACACACCACAATAACCCATGTCACACCCTGGCCTGACCGAATAAATGAAGAATAAACATAATATATTTCGACCAGGGCGTGACAATGGTTGTATGAATACTTTCTGTAGGCGCTGTAGGTGTCCGTTAGTGGGGAGAGCATACCCCACCACACACCCCCGAAATGTTTTTGGTCTTTTTGTTTGCTAAAAACCCACTACTTTCTGTTCTGCTTCTGTAGCCAGTGCTTTATTGAGTAAGATGGCCAGTGGCAAGTTGAATAGTTTAATAGGGCTAAATCAGCCGAGTTTGAACCTCCTACTCTGCCCGAGGGCCCTAGGGGCGGACTGGGACAAAAAATTCAGCCCTGGCATTTCAACCACAACAGCTCACCACTACTTAAAGACACACAGGCAGTAATGCGGACACATAACATGGGCAACTATAGTACAGCGTTTCTCAGCTTTTACTGGTGAAACATAGTCCTCGGGTCTTTAACCAGCTCATGTTCCAAGACCAATACAGTGTAATATTTGGGACAGTGAAGAATTTTTTTCTTATTTTGTCACTATGCTTCAAAACTTTGGGATTTGAAAATCAAACAATGACTAGGAGGTTAAAGTGCAGACGGTCAGCGCTGTGTGTATTTTCATCACTTTATGGACGTCCCCCATTTATGGATGTCCCCCATAGATAGAAATGAATGGCCAATAATGTATTGTCAGTGGAGTCACTGAGTTTTTGTAACCGGTAGAGTCTATGGACGTGGGCCACCGTGGGCGATGTTTGGGTTACCACAGTTCCCCTGTGGGTTTGAAACGTGGGCCACCGTGGGCGATGTTTGGGTTACCACAGTTCCCCTGTGGGTTTGAGATGTGGGTCATCGACTCTGGTCGATGTTATGCAGTGCTCGTTTTTACCAAGTCACGATAGGTGTTCTGTTGTTTCGAACTGGCGGTTCCCTGTTACGTATGCTGACCTTTCACAGAGTAAGTGTTGTTCTTGGAACCGTGGGTTCTAGAGACTTGGGCTGCTGTGGCAGCATGTTAAACACCTCTACATTGGTCGTTGACTCTCCATATCCTAGCTGTACACATCCTCTGTTAAACCTCGTTCCCTCCTTCAGGGAACAGTAGTTGTATTCATAACTGTATGTTATACTCTGCACCAGCACAGGTAAACTTAAGAATTCAGCTCATAGAGCTCCTATAGTTTCTATATGTAATTCTGTTTCAGCCATTCAGACACTCACCTGACAGGGCAGAGACGGCAGTAGCACAAGGATCAGTCCCCATGATACAATCTCTGCTCTACCCCTTCAATTCTGTAATGGGTGAACGCAGGTAGTATTTGAAAAGTTGTTTCTCAGTTCTGCTGATGATAGATCTAGCTGGTCTCTTGTGTATTTCTCAGTTCTGATGATGATAGATCTAGCTGGTCTCTTGTGTATTTCTCAGTTCTGATGATGAGATGTGTCGCCAGGTAAACAGTATTGATATCAGACAGACCCTGCAACATGCCCTGTACACACACACACACACACACACACACACACACACACACACACACACACACACACACACACACACACACACACACAGCTTAACCAAGCATGCACCTACACACCAGCTCATAATGTCTGGATTGTAGAATACGTTTTATAGGTATAATAGAATAATATCCAACAGTACTACACACAAACCTGGTTAACCACTGGGGTCTGGGGTGTTCATAACAGTATTACACACAAACCTGGTTAACCTCTGGGGTGTTCATAACAGTACTACACACATACCTGGTTAACCACTAGTTAGTCTGGGGTGTTCATAACAGTACTATAAACATACCTGGTTAACCACTGGGGTCTGGGGTGTTCATAACAGTACTCTAAACATACATGGTTAACCACTAGTTAGTCTGGGGTGTTCATAACAGTACTATAAACATACCTGGTTAACCACTAGTTAGTCTGGGGTATTCATAACAGTACTATAAACATACCTGGTTAACCACTAGTTAGTCTGGGGTATTCATAACAGTACTCTAAACATACATGGTTAACCACTAGTTAGTCTGGGGTGTTCATAACAGTACTATAAACATACCTGGTTAACCACTAGTTAGTCTGGGGTGTTCATGGTTAACCACTGGGGTTGGGGTGTTCATAACAGTACTATAAACATACCTGGTTAACCACTAGTTAGTCTGGGGTGTTCATGGTTAACCACTAGTTAGTCTGGGGTGTTCATGGATAACCACTAGTTAGTCTGGGGTGTTCATGGTTAACCACTAGTTAGTATGGGGTGTTCATGGTTAACCACTAGTTAGTCTGGGGTGTTCATAAGGAGTACTATAAACATACCTGGTTAACCACTAGTTCATGGTTAACCACTAATTAGTCTGGGGTGTTCATAACAGTACTATAAACATACCTGGTTAACCACTAGTTAGTCTGGGGTGTTCATAACAGTACTGGTTAAACTATAGTCCATGGTTAACCACTAGTTAGTCTGGGGTGTTCATGGTTAACCACTAGTTAGTCTGGGGTGTTCATGGTTAACCACTAGTTAGTCTGGGGTGTTCATGGTTAACCACTAGTTAGTCTGGGGTGTTCATGGTTAACCACTAGTTAGTCTGGGGTGTTCATGGTTAACCACTAGTTAGTCTGG
>NW_027000100.1:0-9177 GCF_036934945.1 Oncorhynchus masou masou
CTACTACCCAGGCTCCTCTGGAGCGCATAACCCAGGTTCCTCTGCGCCTCACTACCCAGGCCTTCCTTCTTTAGCGCGATAACCCAGGCTCCTCTGCGCCTACTACCCATGGCTCCTCTGAGCGCATAACCCAGGTTCCTCTGCAACTTACTACCCAGACTCCTATGAGAGTGCATAAAGTCCCAGGTTCCTCTGCACTGACTACCCAGGCTCCTCTGAGTGTATAACCCAGGTTCCTCTGCACCCTATTACCCAGGTCCCTCTGCGCCACTACCTATGGCTACTCTGAGCGCAGGAACCCAGTGTCCCTCTGCGCTACTACCCAGGCCTCTCTCTGAGCGCATAACCCAGTGTTCCTCTGCGCTTACTACCCAGGTTCCTCTGCGCTACTACCAAGGCTCCTCTGGAGCGCATAACCCCAGGTTCCTCTGCGCCACTACCCAGGCTCCTCTGAGCGCATAACCCAGGTTCCTCTGCGCTTGACTACCCAGGTCCCTCTGCACTTACTACCCAGGTTCCTCTGCGCTACTACCCAGGTTCCTCTGCGCTACTACCCAGGTTCCTCTGCGCTACTACCCAGGTTCCTCTGAGCGCATAACCCAGGTTCCTCTGCGCTTACTACCCAGGTTCCTCTGCGCTACTTCTCACCCAGGTTCCTCATGCGCTTACTACCCAGGTCCCCTCTTAGCGCATAACCCAGGTTCCTCTGCGCCTACTACCCAGGGTCCTCTGAGCGCATAACCCAGGTTCCTCTGCGCCTACTACCCAGGCTCCACTGAGCGCATAAACCAGGTTCCTCTGCGCTTACTACCCAGGCCCCTCTGAGCGCAAAACCCAGGTTCCTCTGCGCTTACTACCCATGCTCCACTGCGCTTATTACCCAGGCTCCTCTTAGCGCATAACCCAGGTTCCTCTGCGCCTACTACCCAGGCTCCTCTTAGCGCATAACACAGGTTCCTCTGCGCCTACTACCCAGGCTCCTCTGAGCGCATAACCCAGGTTCCTCTGCGCCTACTACCCAGGCTCCTCTTAGCGCATAACCCAGGTTCCTCTGCGCCTACTACCCAGGTTCCTCTGAGCGCATAACCCAGGTTCCTCTGAGCTTACTACCCAGGCCCCTCTGAGCGCATAACCCAGGTTCCTCTGCGCTTACTACCCAGGCTCCACTGCGCTTATTCCCCAGGCTCCTCTTAGCGCATAACCCAGGTTCCTCTGCGCCTACTACCCAGGTTCCTCTGAGCGCATAACCCAGGTTCCTCTGCGCTTACTACCCAGGCTCCACTGCGCTTATTACCCAGGCTCCTCTTAGCGCATAACCCAGGTTCCTCTGCGCCTACTACCCAGGCTCCTCTTAGCGCATAACCCAGGTTCCTCTGCGCCTACTACCCAGGTTCCTCTGAGCGCATAACCCAGGTTCCTCTGCGCCTACTACCCAGGCTCCTCTTAGCGCATAACCCAGGTTCCTCTGCGCCTACTACCCAGGTTCCTCTGAGCGCATAACCCAGGTTCCTCTGCGCCTACTACCCAGGCTCCTCTGAGCGCATAACCCAGGTTCCTCTGCGCTTACTACCCAGGCCCCTCTGAGCGCATAACCCAGGTTCCTCTGCGCTTACTAACCAGGTTCCTCTGCGCTTACTACCCAGGTTCCTCTGTGCTTACTACCCAGGCTCCTCTTAGCGCATAACCCAGGTTCCTCTGCGCCTACTACCCAGGTTCCTCTGAGCGCATAACCCAGGTTCCTCTGCGCTTACTACCCAGGCTCCACTGCGCTTATTACCCAGGCTCCTCTGAGCGCATAACCCAGGTTCCTCTGCGCTTACTACCCAGGCTCCACTGCGCTTATTACCCAGGCTCCTCTTAGCGCATAACCCAGGTTCCTCTGCGCCTACTACCCAGGCTCCTCTTAGCGCATAACCCAGGTTCCTCTGCGCCTACTACCCAGGCTCCTCTGAGCGCATAACCCAGGTTCCTCTGCGCTTACTACCCAGGCTCCTCTGAGCGCATAACCCAGGTTCCTCTGCGCTTACTACCCAGGTTCCTCTGCGCTTACTACCCAGGTTCCTCTGCGCCTACTACCCAGGTTCCTCTGCGCTTACAACCCAGGTTCCTCTGCGCTTACTACCCAGGCTCCTCTTAGTGCATAACCCAGGTTCCTCTGCGCTTACTACCCAGGCTCCTCTTAGTGCATAACCCAGGTTCCTCTGCGCCTACTACCCAGGATACTCTGCCACTTTATCTGGAGGAAATCATCCTCTAATTGCGACATTTCCCTAATACTGGCACACGCTGGTGTCACGGCTGTTTGTCTCCCGACCCGCAGACGCATCTTAATAAAGTCTTTATCTTCGGTGGATGATCCAAGGTCACCGCTGCTGCACACTCACAACTCAGCACAATTTATGTCAAATATTTTTACAGAATTATATAAATAAGTTATAATTTTTCTGTCAAAAAGGCAACAAATAAATATTGTAATTTGAGGCTGATTACAACTCAAGGACCTTCAAGGAGGCTTTTCTCTTCCCTAATCATCTCTCTGCAATTATATACATTCCTAATATATTCTCAGAGCTCTCTCGTGTTTGTTGTCTTTTATTTATTTACAATCACATTCGATGTGCATTTCATTATAACCTAATTGTGAAAAAAAGAAAACAGGGGAGGGGCTGCCACAACATCTCATATGTTTTAACTAAACAGGAAACTGTAAATGCTATCAGCAGAAATATCATAAAGCGATCACAATGCTGACACAACGCTGAGCCTTTCTAGAATTGATTAGTGCTGGGTGTTTCGTCCGGTGCGCTCTGCCCTGCTTTAACTGTAGTTATCCAGCCTCCTGTAGTCGAGTCAGGCAACAACCTCTCCTCTCCCCAGCCTTTTCAAAGCCTGTCACACTAAAGGGCACATTAGCAACTAAACCTAATGAATGGACTTCCTGAACACACTTAGAAATTGTGCATCATGAAACAAATGAAACGAGTCTCAGAGGAAGGAAAAAAGACCAGGAAAAAAAGGGATTTGAAGGCTGAACCTACGGCAGACAGGATAAAGTGTGGCCTGTGTAGAGGGACTCCATAGTGACAGTGCTGTTGTTCAGCATGGCAGAGACTCTGAAGAGACACATGCGTTCTGACGGCATGATAAAACCATCATGGTCCCACAAGAAAACAGTCACTCACAGAGCATGGGGCTAACCAAGGCTAACCCAGGCTAACCAGGGCTAACCAAGGCTAACCAAGGCTAACCAGGGCTAACCCAGGCTAACCAGGGCTAATCAAGGCTAACCCAGGCTAACTAGGGCTAACCAGGGCTAACCCAGGCTAACCAGGGCTAACCAGACTATGTCCAGCAACACCGAACACATGGCCAGATATCTATGCTAAAAATGTCAGTCACAGAAGGCCTCTAGTGGTTGAAGAAGCCTCAACACTCCCCTCCCTCCTACCCCCTGGTTCATTCTCCTCCCCCAGTTCGAGGCGGTGATTCCACGGTGATGCTAACCTATTGGTAGTGGGCGGCCAGCTGCCCTGAAGGCATCCGATCACAGGAGGAGAGGGTTGGGTAAAACAAAGTGCACTTGAACTTTCGGCAATAGCACTGTTTGTCCATCTTGAGACACCTTTTCAGTATACACTTCCTCAATAAATGTGTCGTTTTAGTCGTACAATTTTCTTAGTGGTGCAGTATTTCTCAAGTGGAAAAATGTGCATGGAAACAAGTTGTCTATCGTTTGGATGCAGCAAACACTTATGTGAAAATCCCTATGGTTGACCAATGACAAAGAGAGCGTAGATGTGCGGCTCATGGACTTCAAAGTACCTCGAGAAAAATGTTTTGTGTGCGAACAGAAGAATAAACCCTTTGCTGAACACCAAAGTAAAGAAAGTCACAAAATGTTGTCATAATATACACATGAACTGTTTCCAGATGGAAAGCATTCAGATATCTTTACCCCCCACAGATGAACCCTCTGCCACCCAGCACCCCTCACACACCCTGCTCACACAGGGTTCTATGCACACCCTTAATAGTGAGAGAAACTGGGACCTCATAGGACCTCATGACCATGTGTCAGCCATCTCCCTGCTATACTCATATCCATTCACTTATTGTCAGGGACCAGCAGCGTATCTACAGACAGAGACCCGGAGTATGGTGAACTACAGACAGATACCATGGGTATGGTGATCTACAGACAGATACCCTGGGTATGGTGAACTACAGACAGATACCCTGGGTATGGTGATCCACAGACAGATACCCTGCGTATGGTGAAATACAGACAGATACCCTGGGTATGGTGAACTACAGACAGATACCCTGGGTATGGTGAAATACAGACAGATACCCTGGGTATGGTGAACTACAGACAGATACCCTGGGTATGGTGATCCACAGACCAGATACCACCCTGGGTATGGTGAACTACAGACAGATACCCTGGGTATGGTGAACTACAGACAGATACCCTGGGTATGGTGAACTACAGACAGAGACCCTGGGTATGGTGAACTACAGACAGATACCCTGGGTATGGTGAACTACAGACAGATACCCTGAGTATGGTGAACTACAGACAGATACCCTGGGTATGGTGAACTACAGACAGATACCCTGGGTATGGTGAACTGCAGACAGATACCCTGGGTATGGTGATCCACAGACAGATACCCTGGGTATGGTGAACTACAGACAGATACCCTGGGTATGGTGAACTACAGACAGATACCCTGGGTATGGTGAACTACAGACAGATACCCTGGGTATGGTGATCTACAGACAGATACCCTGGGTATGGTGAACTACAGACAGATACCCTGGGTATGGTGAACTACAGACAGATACCATGGGTATGGTGATCTACAGACAGATACTCCTGTATGGTGAACTACAGACAGATACCCTGGGTATGGTGATCCACAGACAGATACCCTGGGTATGGTGATCCACAGACAGATACCCTGGGTATGGTGAACTACAGACAGATACCCTGGGTATGGTGAACTACAGACAGATACCCTGGGTATGGTGATCCACAGACAGATACCCTGCGTATGGTGAAATACAGACAGATACCCTGGGTATGGTGAACTACAGACAGATACCCTGGGTATGGTGAACTACAGACAGATACCCTGGGTATGGTGAACTACAGACAGATACCCTGGGTATGGTGAACTACAGACAGATACCCTGGGTATGGTGAACTACAGACAGATACCCTGGGTATGGTGATCCACAGACAGATACCATGGGTATGGTGAACTACAGACAGATACCCTGGGTATGGTGAACTACAGACAGATACCCTGGGTATGGTGAACTACAGACAGAGACCCTGGGTATGGTGAACTACAGACAGATACCCTGGGTATGGTGAACTACAGACAGATACCCTGGGTATGGTGAACTACAGACAGATACTCTGGGTATGGTGAACTACAGACAGATACCCTGGGTATGGTGAACTGCAGACAGATACCCTGGGTATGGTGATCCACAGACAGATACCCTGGGTATGGTGAACTACAGACAGATACCCTGGGTATGGTGAACTACAGACAGATACCCTGGGTATGGTGAACTACAGACAGATACCCTGGGTATGGTGATCCACAGACAGATACCCTGGGTATGGTGAACTACAGACAGATACCCTGGGTATGGTGAACTACAGACAGATACCCTGGGTATGGTGAACTACAGACAGATACCCTGGGTATGGTGAACTACAGACAGATACCCTGGGTATGGTGAACCACAGACAGATACCCTGGGTATGGTGAACTACAGACAGATACCCTGGGTATGGTGAACTACAGACAGATACCCTGGGTATGGTGAACTACAGACAGATACCCTGGGTATGGTGAACTACAGACTTAGACCCTGGGTATGGTGAACCTACAGACAGATACCCTGGGTATGGTGAACTACAGACAGATACCCTGGGTATGGTGAACTACAGACAGATACCCTGGGTATGGTGAACTACAGACAGATACCCTGGGTATGGTGAACTACAGACAGATACCCTGGGTATGGTGAACTACAGACAGATACCCTGGGTATGGTGAACTACAGACAGATACCCTGGGTATGGTGAACTACAGACAGATACCCTGGGTATGGTGAACTACAGACAGATACCCTGGGTATGGTGAATCCACAGACAGATACCCGGCGTATGGTGAAATACAGACAGATACCCTGGGTATGGTGAACTACAGACAGATACCCTGGGTATGGTGAACCTACAGACAGATACCCTGGGTATGGTGAACTACAGACAGATACCCTGGGTATGGTGAACTACAGACAGATACCCTGGGTATGGTGAACTACAGACAGATACCCTGGGTATGGTGATCCACAGACAGATACCCTGGGTATGGTGAACTACAGACAGATACCCTGGGTATGGTGAACTACAGACAGATACCCTGGGTATGGTGAACTACAGACAGAGACCCTGGGTATGGTGAACAACAGACAGATACCCTGGGTATGGTGAACTACAGACAGATACCCTGGGTATGGTGAACTACAGACAGATACCCTGGGTATGGTGAACTACAGACAGATACCCTGGGTATGGTGAACTACAGACAGATACCCTGGGTATGGTGATCCACAGACAGATACCCTGGGTATGGTGAACTACAGACAGATACCCTGGGTATGGTGAACTACAGACAGATACCCTGGGTATGGTGAACTACAGACAGATACCCAGGGTATGGTGAACCTACAGACAGATACCCTGGGTATGGTGAACTACAGACAGATACCCTGGGTATGGTGAACTACAGACAGATACCCTGGGTATGGTGAACTACAGACAGATACCCTGGGTATGGTGAACTACAGACAGATACCCTGGGTATGGTGAACTACAGACAGATACCCTGGGTATGGTGAACTACAGACAGATACCCTGGGTATGGTGAACTACAGACAGATACCCTGGGTATGGTGAACCTACAGACAGATACCCTGGGTATGGTGAACTACAGACATAGACCCTGGGTATGGTGAACCTACAGACAGATACCCTGGGTATGGTGAACTACAGACATAGACCCTGGGTATGGTGAACTACAGACAGATACCCTGGGTATGGTGAACTACAGACAGATACCCTGGGTATGGTGAACTACAGACAGATACCCTGGGTATGGCGAACTACAGACAGAGACCCGGAGTATGGTGAACCTACAGACAGATACCCTGGGTATGGTGAACTACAGACATAGACCCTGGGTATGGTGAACCTACAGACAGATACCCTGGGAATGGCGAACTACAGACAGAGACCCGGAGTATGGTGAACCTACAGACAGATACCCTGGGTATGGTGAACCACAGACATAGACCCTGGGTATGGTGAACCTACAGACAGATACCCTGGGTATGGTGACCTACAGACAGATACCATGGGTATGGTGAACTACAGACAGATACCCTGGGTATGGTGAACTACAGACAGATACCCTGGGTATGGTGAACTACAGACAGATACCCTGGGTATGGTGAACTACAGACAGATACCCTGGGTATGGTGAACTACAGACAGATACCCTGGGTATGGTGAACTACAGACAGAGACCCTGGGTATGGTGAACTACAGACAGATACCCTGGGTATGGTGAACTACAGACAGATACTCTGGGTATGGTGAACTACAGACAGATACCCTGGGTATGGTGAACTACAGACAGATACCCTGAGTATGGTGAACTACAGACAGATACCCTGGGTATGGTGAACTACAGACAGAGACCCTGGGTATGGTGAACTACAGACAGAGACCCTGGGTATGGTGAACCTACAGACAGATACCCTGGGTATGGTGAACTACAGGCAGATACCCTGGGTATGGTGAACTACAGACAGATACCCTGGGTATGGTGAACTACAGACAGATACCCTGGGTATGGTGAACTAGAGACAGATACCCGGGGTATGGTGAACTACAGACAGAGACCCTGGGTATGGTGAACCTACAGACAGATACCCTGGGTATGGTGAACTACAGACATAGACCCTGGGTATGGTGAACCTACAGACAGATACCCTGGGAATGGCGAACTACAGACAGAGACCCTGGAGTATGGTGAACCTACAGACAGATACCTGGGTATGGAACCACAGACATAGACCTGGGTATGGTGAACCTACAGACAGATACCCTGGGTATGGTGAGCCTACAGACAGATACCGATGGTCACAGGCGGTGAACTACAGACAGACCCTGGGTATGGTGAACTACAGACAGATACCCTGGGTATGGTGAACCTACAGACAGATACCCTGGGTATGGTGACCTACAGACAGATACCCTGGGTATGGTGAACGACAGACAGATACCCTGGGTATGGTGAACCACAGACAGATACCCTGGGTATGGTGAACTACAGACAGATACCCTGGGTATGGTGAACTACAGACAGATACCCTGGGTATGGTGAACTACAGACAGATACCCTGGGTATGGTGAACCTACAGACAGATACCCTGGGTATGGTGAACTACAGACATAGACCCTGGGTATGGTGAACCTACAGACATAGACCCTGGGTATGGTGAACTACAGACAGATACCCTGGATATGGTGAACTACAGACAGATACCCTGGGTATGGTGAACCACAGACAGATACCCTGGGCATGGTGAACTACAGACAGATACCCTGGGTATGGTGAACTACAGACAGAGACCCTGGGTATGGTGAACTACAGACAGATACCCTGGGTATGGTGAACTACAGACAGATACCCTGGGTATGGTGAACTACAGACAGATACCCTGGGTATGGTGAACTACAGACAGATACCCTGGGTATGGTGAACTACAGACAGATACCCTGGGTATGGTGAACTACAGACAGAGACCCTGGGTATGGTGAACTACAGACACAGACCCTGGGTATGGTGAACTACAGACAGATACCCTGGGTATGGTGAACTACAGACATAGACCCTGGGTATGGTGAACTACAGACAGATACCCTGGGTATGGTGAACTACAGACATATACCCTGGGTATGGTGAACCTACAGACAGATACCCTGGGTATGGTGAACTACAGACAGATACCCTGGGTATGGTGAACTACAGACAGATACCCTGGGTATGGTGAACCTACAGACAGAGTACCCTGGGTATGGTGAAC
>NW_027000101.1:0-13798 GCF_036934945.1 Oncorhynchus masou masou
TGACTGTTGACTGACTGGTGACTGTTGACTGACTGGTGACTGCTGATGACTGTTGACTGACTGGTGACTGTTGACTGACTGGTGACTGTTGACTGGTGACTGTTGACTGGTGACTGGTGACTGTTGACTGGACTGTTATGACTGGTGACTGTTGACTGACTGGTGACTGCTGACTGGTGACTGTTGACTGTTGACTGGTAACTTGACTAGTAACTGTTGACTGGTGAATGTTGACTGGTGAATGTTGACTGGTGACTGTTGACTGGTAACTGTATATGAAATAGGAGTGGAAGTGTAATAACGATGTTAAAGGGTTACGTGCTGATGGAGTTGGGGAGAATAGCAGCCTCTGTATGTAGCTGTGTGTTGTAACGTCTGGCCAACAAGTTAGTTGCCCCAGCAGCAGCATAGAGGAGTTTAGACTTTACTCTCTGTTCCGTGACTTCCTGTCTCTTTCCTTCTGCTGCTGCTGGGTTTCCATGGCAATGCCTCCGGGCCCGACTGAAGGAGGGAGAGAGGAGGGAGGAGAGAGGCGAGACGAGCGAGAGATGCAGACGGTCTTGTCTCCTCAGTCTGATGAAGATCTCCAGCTGTGTTATGTAAAGATGTCTGCTCTCTGTCTCTCTCCCACACACACACACACACACACACACACACACACACACACACACACACACACACACACACACACACACACACACACACACAGACAAAGCAGAAGGGTTCATGGGTAGACGGTACACAGGACAGACTGAAATAGCAGCAACCAGACAGAGCAGAGTAGAACACACTGTACCACTTAGATACAGTCCATCCTGCAGTAGAACACACTGTACCACTTAGATACAGTCCATCCTGCAGTAGAACACACTGTACCACTTAGATACAGTCCATCCTGCAGTAGAACACACTGTACCACTTAGATACAGTCCATCCTGCAGTAGAACACACTGTACCACTTAGATACAGTCCATCCTGCAGTAGAACACACTGTACCACTTAGATACAGTCCATCCTGCAGTAGAACACACTGTACCACTTAGATACAGTCCATCCTGCAGTAGAACACACTGTACCACTTAGATACAGTCCATCCTGCAGTAGAACACACTGTACCACTTAGATACAGTCCATCCTGCAGTAGAACACACTGTACCACTTAGATACAGTCCGTCTATCCTGCAGTAGAACACACTGTACCACTTAGATACAGTCCATCCTGCAGTAGAACCCACTGTACCACGTAGATACAGTCCATCCTGCAGTAGAACACACTGTACCACTTAGATACAGTCCATCCTGCAGTAGAACACACTGTACCACTTAGATACAGTCCATCCTGCAGTAGAACCCACTGTACCACGTAGATACAGTCCATCCTGCAGTAGAACACACTGTACCACTTAGATACAGTCCATCCTGCAGTAGAACACACTGTACCACTTAGATACAGTCCATCCTGCAGTAGAACACACTGTACCACTTAGATACAGTCCATCCTGCAGTAGAACACAGTTAGATACAGTCCATCCTGCAGTAACACACTGTACCACTTAGATACAGTCCATCCTGCAGTAGAACACACTGTACCACTTAGATACAGTCCATCCTGCAGTAGAACACAGTTAGATACAGTCCATCCTGCAGTAGAACACACTGTACCACTTAGGATACAGTCCGTCCTGCAGTAGAACACATTGTACCACTTAGATACAGTCCATCCTGCAGTAGAACACACTGTACCACTTAGATACAGTCCATCCTGCAGTAGAACACACTTAGATACAGTCCATCCTGCAGTAGAACACACTGTACCACTTAGATACAGTCCATCCTGCAGTAGAACACATCAGTACCACTTAGATACAGTCCATCCTGCAGTAGAACACACTGTACCACTTAGATACAGAACCATCCTGCTGTAGAACACACTGTACCACTTAGATACAGTCCGTCTGTCCTGCAGTAGAACACACTGTACCACTTTAGATACAGTCCATCCTGCAGTAGAACACAGTTAGATACAGTCCATCCTGCAGTAGAACACACTGTACCACTTAGATACAGTCCATCCTGCAGTAGAACACACTGTACCACTTAGATACAGTCCATCCTGCAGTAGAACACACTGTACCACTTAGATACAGTCTATCCTGCAGTAGAACACACTGTACCACTTAGAACACACTGTACCACGTAGATACAGTCCATCCTGCAGTAGAACACACTGTACCACTTAGATACAGTCCATCCTGCAGAACACACTGTACTACTTAGATACAGTCCATCCTGCAGTAGAACACACTGTACCACTCTAGATACAGTCCATCCTGCAGTAGAACACAATGTACCACTTAGATACAGTCCATTCTACAGTCAATTTCTAGATACAGTCCATCCTGCAGAGAACACACTGTACCACTTAGATACAGTCCATCCTGCAGTAGACACACTTAGATACAGTCTATCCTGCAGAACACACTTAGAAATCCTGCAGTAGAACACTGTACCACTTAGATACAGTCCGTCCTGCAGTAGAACACATTGTACTAGCCCTCGCTCTCTCTCTAGCCCCTTCCTTGTTTCCTCTCTAGCCCCCTCTCCTTCCTCTCTCTCTCTCTCTGTGTGTCTTGTCTCTGGCTCTGTTGATGTGTTCTCTAAAGACCGCTGTAGTAGACACACATTAGCCGCCAGAGTTAGCGTTATGGATAAAATGACCTCCGACGAGTTGGAGCAGCTAATATACATTAGCCGCTAGGAGTTAGCGCAGGTAAAACAACCTCCGTATTGAGTTGGAGCAGCTAATATGCATTAGCCGCTAGGAGTTAGCGTTAGTGGGTAAAACAACCTCCGATTGAGTTGGAGCAGCTAATATACTTTAGCCACTAGGAGTTAGCGTTATGGATAAAATGACCTCCGATTGAGTTGGAGCAGCTAATATACTTTAGCCACTAGGAGTTAGCGTTATGGATAAAATGACCTCCGATTGAGTTGGAGCAGCTAATATACTTTAGCCACTAGGAGTTAGCGTTATGGATAAAATGACCTCCGATTGAGTTGGAGCAGCTAATATACTTTAGCCACTAGGAGTTAGCGTTATGGATAAAATGACCTCCGATTGAGTTGGAGCAGCTAATATACATTAGCCGCTAGGAGTTAGCGTTATGGATAAAATGACCTCCGATTGAGTTGGAGCAGCTAATATACTTTAGCCACTAGGAGTTAGCGTTATGGATAAAATGACCTCCGATTGAGTTGGAGCAGCTAATATACTTAAGCCACTAGGAGTTAGCGTTATGGATAAAATGACCTCTAGAGACCCCAGAGCAGAAACATCATGACATCAATCTCAACACAGCTCAGAGAAAATTAACTAAACAAGACAAGTACATGAGTAATGGAAATGTCTTGTGTGTGTTCATCTGTAAGATATGGGTTCTGGGGCGTGTGCTCTGGTTCGCCGGTGGTGATGTCATTCCTAGGTACAGTAATTACAGACTGGTGTATAGATATGCAGGCAGAGAGAGTGAGAGCACGGAAAATGTGTGTAATGGGAAATAGAATACTGTGTGTGTGTGTGCGTGTGCGTGTGTGACATGAAACATTGACTAATGTAGTGTTAGTTCAAATAGACATAATTGAGAATAATGATAGCTGTATTATACAATTACAGACTGGAACACACACACACACGCGCGCGGACAGTCAGAGCTAAGCAGTCGATGTGCTTCCTAGAGGAACAATATAACCCGTCCAGATAGGAAGGGTTGGAGCAGGGGTGTCAAACATACGACCCGCGGGCTGGATCCGTCCAATCCGTCCCTCGGCGTGGGTTTGAGTACAACACAATAAATACACAAAATGTTGTTTTTGTTGGGGAAACAAACTCAATATACTTTAAAATGACTCAAACCAAATCGAACCTGTACAACTAATGATGGACATAGAGTCATACAGTTTGACTGTGTCCAGCTCTGATAAACACCAGAATGAGACAGTCAAGGAGCATCAAATTCCCCCAAAATGATAGAGGATATTTTTTTTCTTGCCAATTTTGATGGTAAGGAAATATAACCAATTTTCATTGCGGCCCTACGGACCTTGTTGAAGACCGAATGCAGCCCCCGGGGATTCAACACCAGTAGGGTCCTGTATCTCCCCTGGGTTCAACACTAGATGGGTCCTGTATCTCCCCTGGGTTCAACACCAGTAGCGTCCTGAATCTCCCCTGGGTTCAACACTAGCAGGGTCCTGTATCTCCCCTGGGTTCAACACTAGCAGGGTCCTGGATCTCCCTGGGTTCAACACTAGCAGGGTCCTGATCCCCCTGGGTTCAACACTAGCAGGGTCCTGTATCTCCTGGGTTCAGCTCCTGTATCTCCCCTGGGTTCAACACTAGTAGAGTCCTGTATCTCCCCTGGGTTCAACACCAGTAGCGTCCTGAATCTCCCCTGGGTTCAACACTAGATGGGTCCTGTATCTCCCCTGGGTTCAACACTAGCAGAGTCCTGTATCTCCCCTGGGTTCAACACTAGATGGGTCCTGTATCTCCCCTGGGTTCAACACTAGCAGAGTCCTGTATCTCCCCTGGGTTCAACACTAGATGGGTCCTGTATCTCCCTGGGTTCAACACCAGTAGGGTCCTGTATCTCCCCTGGGTTCAACACTAGCAGGGTCCTGTATCTCCCCTGGGTTCAACACTAGTAGGGTCCTGTATCTCCCCTGGGTTCAACACTAGCAGGGTCCTGTATCTCCCCTGGGTTCAACACTAGATGGGTCCTGTATCTCCCCTGGGTTCAACACCAGTAGGGTCCTGTATCTCCCCTGGGTTCAACACTAGTAGGGTCCTGTATCTCCCCTGGGTTCAACACTAGCAAGGTCCTGTATCTCCCCTGGGTTCAACACTAGTAGGGTCCTGTATCTCCCCTGGGTTCAACACTAGCAGGGTCCTGTATTCCCCTGGGTCCTGTTCCCTCGGGTTCAACACTAGCATGGGTCCTGTATCTCCCTGGGTTCAACACTAGTAGGGTCCTGTATCTCCCTGGGTTCAACACTAGCAAGGTCCTGTATCTCCCCTGGGTTCAACACTAGATGGGTCCTGTATCTCCCCTGGGTTCAACACTAGCAGGGTCCTGTATCTCCCCTGGGTTCAACACCAGCAGGGTCCTGTATCTCCTGGGTCAACACTAGTGGGTCCTGTATCCCCTGTTCAACACTAGTAGGGTCCTGTATCTCCCCTGGGTTCACACAACTAGATAGGGTCCTGTATCTCCCCTGGGTTCAACACTAGTAGGGTCCTGTATCTCCCCTGGGTTCAACACTAGTAGGGTCCTG
Organism: Oncorhynchus masou masou; assembly: GCF_036934945.1. Classification (NCBI taxonomy): domain Eukaryota; kingdom Metazoa; phylum Chordata; class Actinopteri; order Salmoniformes; family Salmonidae; genus Oncorhynchus; species Oncorhynchus masou. Next base: position 5,335 of record NW_027000101.1, read on the forward strand.
TATCTCCCCTGGGTTCAACACTAGTAGGGTCCTGTATCTCCCCTGGGTTCAACACTAGTGGGTCCTGTATCTCCCCTGGTTAACCTGAGTCTGTATCTCCCCTGGGTTCAACACTAGTAGAGTCCTGTATCTCCCCTGGGTTCAACACCAGTAGGGTCCTGTATCTCCCCTGGGTTCAACACCAGATGGGTCCTGTATCTCCCTGGGTTCAACACTAGATGGGTCCTGTATCTCCTGGGGTCAACACTAGCAGGGTCCTGTATCTCCCCTGGGTTCAACACTAGATGGGTCCTGCATCTCCTGGATTCAACACGAGATGGGTCCTGAATCTCCCCTGGGTTCAACACTAGATGGGTCCTGTATCTCCCCTGGGTTCAACACTAGATGGGTCCTGAATCTCCCCTGGGTTCAACACCAGCAAGGTCCTGTATCTCCCCTGGGTTCAACACTAGATGGGTCCTGTATCTCCCCTGGGTTCAACACTAGATGGGTCCTGTATCTCCCCTGGGTTCAACACTAGCATGGGTCCTGTATCTCCCCTGGGTTCAACACTAGCATGGGTCCTGAATCTCCCTGGGTTCAACACTAGATGGGTCCTGTATCTCCCCTGGGTTCAACACTAGATGGGTCCTGTATCTCCCCTGGGTTCAACACTAGATGGGTCCTGTATCTCCCCTGGGTTCAACACTAGCAGGGTCCTGTATCTCCCCTGGGTTCAACACTAGCAGGGTCCTGTATCTCCCCTGGGTTCAACACTAGCAGGGTCCTGTATCTCCCCTGGGTTCAACACTAGCATGGGTCCTGTATCTCCCTGGGTTCAACACTAGTAGGGTCCTGTATCTCCCTGGGTTCAACACTAGATGGGTCCTGTATCTCCTGGGTTCAACACTAGCAGGGTCCTGTATCTCCCCTGGGTTCAACACTAGATGGGTCCTGTATCTCCCCTGGGTTCAACACTAGAAGGGTCCTGTATCTCCCCTGGGTTCAACACTAGATGGGTCCTGTATCTCCCCTGGGTTCAACACTAGCAGGGTCCTGTATCTCCCCTGGGTTCAACACTAGATGGGTCCTGAATCCTGGAATCTTTTAAGTGGGATTTTGGGAAAGTTACTCGGGTTTCGCAACTCTAGACTCTAAAGCAGGGGCGGGCAACTGGCAGATCAATCCCCCCCCCCCCTCCCCGTCGGGGTCTCAACTTACTGTTGACAGTTAGATAAGTAGAATACACAAGTTGCCATTTCTAAATTTTGGTTGTGCATAAGCAGTTTTTCCTGCTTATGTCATTCACTGATAGTCAGTCAATTAGCCCATGTCAGCAAACACACATGTTTAGGCTGCTAAGTTAGTTTTGCGGGCAGCTATCTAAACTTGTTATCATGGTTGACTCCCCGGCCGGAGGACACGCTGTGCCATTTTAGATTTTTAAAATTCTGCCTCACTCAGATATCATATTAGGAACCACAAAGATTGCCCCAACATCCTATGACTAGATGTGGTGAAAGAATATACACAGACTAAAGATTAAGAAAAATAGATCAATAAAACCCTTCTTCCAAAACATGAACTGAATGTAGATTTGAGAATGGGCCATTAGGACCATTTCTTCATACATTAGTGTTATTATGACATTATTTGTAACAATACAGGAAGTTTGTTTCTGGAGCAAAACGGGTCTTGGCGGCTCCCAGTGGTGTAGTGGTCTAAGTGAATGTTTGAGGTGTCACTACAGACCGGGTTTTGATCCCAGGCTGTGTCACACAACTGGCCGTGACCAGGAGTCCTAGGCGAGGCGCACAATTGGCCCAGCGTCGTTAGGGAGGGTTTGGCCAGGGGGGCCTTTGGTTGGCTTATGGCACTAAGCGACTCCTTATGGCGGGCCGGGCACCTGCAGGCTGATTTCGATTGTCAGTTGAATGGTGTTTCCTCCGACACATTGGTGCGGCTGGGCTGACAGGTGTTAGGAAACTCATTTTGGCAAGTCATGTTTCTGAGGACGCATGAATCAACCTTTGCCTTTCACTCGGAGCCAGTTGGGGAAGTTGCAATGAGACCAGATCGGGAATTGGATATGATGAAATTGGGGTGAGAGAGAGGTAGTAGAACGAGAGAGGAGAGAGGAGGAGAAAAAGGGGGTGTCTGTACAGCTGAGTTCTGTCCGATGAGGCCCCCATCTTTGCGTGTCAGAAAACATTTAGTGGTTTCAAAAGCTAATTTCCTACAATTCTACGCATTTTGACATGGCTAATGTTGTGTTCTTATGCTCCAAACATATTAACAAATTCAATGACGGTCTGATTGTCTAGCGTTTATTTTGGTCATTGGAAGTCCTCATTATAGGCTATTTAAAATATATATATACATACATACATATTATTTTATATATATACATACATACATACATACATACATACATACATACATACATACATACATACATACATACATACATACATACATACATATATATTATTTTATATATATATACATACATACATACATACATATGATTTTTTATATATATATATATATATATATATATATATATATATATATATATATATATATATATATATATATATATATACAGGACCCTGCTAGTGTTGAACCCAGGGGAGATACAGGATATATATATATATATATATAAACCATAACCTCAATATCCTGTATCATCCCTGGGTTCAATATATCTCCATTTGTATTTGGTTTAGTAGTTTTAGTTTACCCTTAAAGTGTTTAACATCCCAAGTAGTTTTGAACCACTGAGGATGGGAGGAGAAAACGATCTCCAAGTTAAAGGGCAACTTGGGGATTTTAACAACGAAGCCCTTTTTCTACGACCCCAGGGTCCCATTAACTAGCGGATACCATTTTTATGTCTCCGTGTCCAGTATGAAGGAAGTTGGAGCCAACCAGCGGCTGATACCCATAGACTCCCAGTCATTGTGCTAACGCTAGTTAGCACCTTCCTTCAAACTGCACGGCGGAGACATAAAAATGATGTTAGCGAGTTCATCAGACTCCCTTTCAACTCCAGCTACTACTAACTTATTGGTTGTTGTTTCATATGCAGTATTGACTATATTGATGAGTTTATTAGCAGGGGTGATTGTTTCTCTGTCTCTCTGGACATGAAAAATAAACAGTGGTTCTCTGGCTGACCGCCTTCACTTCTGCAATGCATTGTGGTCCTTCCTGTGTCAGCTGGGGAATGACCTGTACAGTAGAGACCAGAGGGTCAACAGGAAGTTGGATACAGCTGCCTAGTCAGGTTCTCACTCTTCTCTCCCTCTTTCTCTCTCCCTTTCCCTCTTGCCCATCTCCTCTCTCTCTCCCTTTCCCTCTCTCCCATCTCCTCTCTCTCTCTCCCTCTCTCCTCTCTCTCTCCCTTTCCCTCTCTCTCTCTCGCTTTCCCTCTCTCCCATCTCCTCTCTCTCTCTCCCTTTCCCCCTCTCCCATCTCTCTCCCATCTCTTCCCTCTCGCTCTGCCTCTCTCTGTAGGCAAGGCATTTGTTCCCAAGCAGCGGCCCATCGAGTCTCGTCAGGAAGATGTAACGACCCTTGACCCGGAACTAGAAGAGGCCCTGTCCAGTGCTACCGACACTGAACTCTGTGACCTGGCAGGTAAGGGGGAGGGGGTAGGTAGGCTGTCTTCTTAGGGACAGACACACACAGCCTCTCTCTCTCGCTCTCTCTGTCTCTCTGCATTAGAAAGATCTGTGTATCTTACTGTCTCCAGTCTCTCCAAGGACAGCTAAATACAGGAGTCTTTCATACACACTGTCAGCCAGGCTTGTCCCATGGTACACACACACTAAGCCTGTTGTTGTGTGTTTGTCCACAGCCATCCTAGGTGTCCATACCCTGGTGACCAGCACCCAGAGCTACGATGGAACCAGCAGTAAAGACGGAGGATACAACAGTGAGTACACAACCACAATACAACCACAATGTAACCACAACGCAACTGCAATGTAACCACAACACAACCGCAATGTAACCACAACACAACCGCAATGTAACCACAACACAACCGCAATGTAACCACAACGCAACCGCAATGTAACCACAACGCAACCGCAATGTAACCACAACGCAACCGCAATGTAACCACAACGCAACCGCAATGTAACCACAACGCAACCGCAATGTAACCACAACGCAACCGCAATGTAACCACAACACAACCGCAATGTAACCGCAACACAACCGCAATGTAACCGCAACACAACCGCAATGTAACCACAACTCAACCGCAATGTAACCATAAATAACTCAACCGCAATGTAACCACAACGCAACCGCAATGTAACCGCAACGCAACCGCAATGTAACCGCAACGCAACCACAACGCAACCGCAATGTAACCACAACGCAACCGCAATGTAACCACAACCTAAACACAGTTACCTCCATGCAACCCCTACACTACTAACCCCAACATAACCAGGGTTATATTTGCTCTGGGTTCCACCTGGTTGTTTGGTGACCAGTCCTCCTATATAAATGAGGTGTGATGGATACAGATGGATCTATTTCAGACGTGGTGAAGGGGGAGAAGATGAACCCCGTGTTTGATGAGCCTCCCAACCCCACTAACGTAGACGACACTCTGCAGAGGATAAGAAACAACGACGCTGCGCTGACGGAGGTTAACCTCAACAACATCAAGGTACACACACACACATGCAGACACACACGCAGACACACACGCGCATACGCAGACACACACGCACACACGCAGACACGCACACGCAGACACACGCACACACACACACACACATACGCAGACACACACACACGCAGACACACACACACACACACACACGCATACGCAGACACACACACACGCAGACACACACAGATACGCAGACACAGACACACACAGATACGCAGACACAGACACACACACGCTTGCAGACACACAGAAACACACACATTGTTTATTTATTTTTTATATATATATATATATATATATATATATATATATATATATATATATATATATATAAACTCACTGACACACACACAATGAGACAAGAAGTGATTCTCCTGTATTTTCCTGGTGTTCCAGAACATTCCCATTCCCACGCTGAAGGAGTTTGCCAAGGCCATGGAGAGGAACACACACGTCAAGAAGTTCAGCCTCGCCGCCACACGGAGCAACGACCCCATCGCTGTGGTGGGTGTCTGTCTGTCTGTCTGTCTGTCTGTCTGTCTGTCTGTCTGTCTGTCTGTCTGGGTGTCTGTCTGTCTGGGTGTCTGTCTGCCTGGGTGTCTGTCTGTCTGTCTGTCTGTCTGTCTGTCTGCCTGGGTGTCTGTCTGTCTGTCTGTCTGCCTGGGTGTCTGTCTGGGTGTCTGTCTGGGTGTCTGTCTGTCTGTCTGTCTGTAGGTGTCTGTCTGTCTGTAGGTGTCTGTCTGTCTGTCTGTATCTGTCTGTCTGTCTGTCTGTCTGTCTGTCTGGGTGTCTGTCTGCCTGGGTGTCTGCCTGTAGGTGTCTCTGTCTGTCTGTCTGTCTGGTCTGTCTGTCTGTCTGTCTGTCTGTCTGTCTGTCTGTCTGTAGGTGTCTCTGTCTGTCTGTCTGTATGTCTGTCTGCCTGGGTGTCTGTCTGGGTGTCTGTCTGGGTGTCTGTCTGTCTGGGTGTCTGTCTGTCTGTCTGTCTGGTCTGGGTGTCTGTCTGTCTGTCTGGGTGTCTGCCTGCCTGGGTGTCTGTCTGCCTGTCTGGGTGTCTGGTCTGCCTGCCTGGGTGTCTGCTGCTGCCTGGTGTCTGTCTGTCTGCCTGTGGATGTCTGTCTGTCTGCCTGGGTGTCTGTCTGGGTGTCTGTCTGGGTGTCTGTCTGTCTGTCTGGGTGTCTGTCTGTGCTGTCTGGTCTGGGTGTCTGGTCTGGGTGTCTGTCAGATGTCTGGTCTGTTTGGGTGTCTGGTTTGGGTGTCTGGTCTGTATGTCTGTCTGTCTGGGTGTCTGGTCTGGGTGTCTGGTCTGGGTGTCTGGTCTGGGTGTCTGGTCTGGGTGTCTGGTCTGGGTGTCTGGTCTGGGTGTCTGGTCTGGGTGTCTGGTCTGGGTGTCTGGTCTGGGTGTCTGTCTGGGTGTCTGTAGATGTCTGGCTGTCTGTCTGTGGGTAGGGAAGAAGTGTGTGCAGGTTTTTGCTCCAACCCACTCCTAACTACCCCCCCCTCCCAGGCGATGAGTGAGATGCTGAAGGAGAACAAGTCGTTGCGGAGTCTCAACCTGGAGTCTAACTTCATCACCAGCGCTGGTGCTGCTGCTCTGGTGGACGCTCTCCGAGACAACGACACACTGACTGAGATCAAGATAGACAACCAGGTAACACACACACACACACACACACACACACTGACTGAGATCAAGATAGACAACCAGGTAACACACACACACACACATCACTGAGATCAAGATAGACAACCAGGTAACACACACACACACACACACACACACACACACACACTGACTGAGATCAAGATAGACAACCAGGTAACACACACACACACACACACACACACATACACACACACTGACTGAGATCAAGATAGATAACCAGGTAACACACACACACACTACATCAAATACACACCAAACACACACACACACTGACTGAGATCAAGATAGACAACCAGGTAACACACACACTAACATATAAACACGACGATCACACTAAATACACACACACATGATCAAGCAACTATACACACACTACACATACACACACATCACACTGAGATCAAGATTGACCACCACACACACACACACACAGATCAAGATAGACAACCACCACACACACACGTCACTGACTGAGATCAAGATAGACAACCAGGTAACACACACACACACTAACTGAGATCAAGATAGACAACCAGGTAACACACACACACAAATACAAACACACATCACACTACACACACACACACACTGACTGAGATGATTGACAACCAGGTAACAACACACACACACACACACATACACACACTGAGATCAAGATAGACAACCAGGTACACAAAACACACACAACACACACTGACTGAATCAAGATAGAAACACATCACACACACACACACACACACTGACATGATCAGGTAACACACAACACACACACACACTGAGATCAAGATTGACAACCAGGGTAACAACACTGGGATAGACAACCACACACACACTGACTGAGATCAAGATAGACAACTAACACACACACACACACATCACACTAACTATACATCAACATTGACAACCATGATCACACACACACACACACACTGAGATCAAGATACAACCACTGAGACACACAAGATAGACAAACAGGTAACACACACACACACACACTGACTGAGATATAAACAGGTAACACACACACACAACTACACACACACACACTACATGATAACACACACACACAACACACACACACACCACACACACTGAGACACACACTGAGATCAAGATAGACAACCAGGTAACAACACACACACACACACTAAATATAAACACACATCACAGATAGACAACCAGGTAACACACACACATGATCACACTAAATATACACACACACTGACTGAGATCAAGATAGATAACCAGGTAACACACACAACTATATCACACATACATAAGATCAAGATAGACAACCAGGTAACACAGCACACACACACATGATCACCACCACCACCACCACCACCACCACCACCACCACCACACACCGTCACATGATCACACTAACTACACACACATACATGATCACACATGATCAATAACTATACACACACTCACTGAGATCAAGATAGACAACCAGGTAACACAACTAAATACAAACACACATCACACTTACACACCACGATCACACTAACTATACACACACACATGATCACACTAACTAGGTAACACACACACTAAATATAAACACACATCACACTAATTCATACACACATACATGACTTTCACTAACTAACTACACACACTAAATATAAACACACATCACACTAACTATACACACATACATGATCACACTAACTATACACACACTACAATATAAATCACACATCACACTAAATACACACATACATGATCACACTAACTATACACACATACATGATCACACTAACTATACACACATACATGATCACACTAACTATACACACATACATGATCACACTAACTATACACACACATGATCACACTAACTATACACACATACATGATCACACTAACTATACACACATACATGATCACACTAACTATACACACATACATGATCACACTAACTATACACACATACATGATCACACTAACTATACACACTCACTCACCACAGGGCTTTTGTCCAATTTTTCAGGATGGTAAAAAAGTTTTCAGCTGGAACTTAAAACCAGATCTAAAGTAGAAAATCTAAACAGAGAAAGGTCATCTAACAGTCAGCGAACATTTAGGAGCAATACAAACGAACGAAGCAAGGCTAGATT
>NW_027000101.1:14298-145124 GCF_036934945.1 Oncorhynchus masou masou
ATTCCACAGTGTAAAGAACAGCAGAGTACCTGTATCCCTCCATACCATGGTGTAAAGAACAGCAGAGGACCTGTATCCCTCCATACCACAGTGTAAAGAACAGCAGCTCTCCATACCACAGTGTAAAGAACAGCAGAGGACCTGTATCCCTCCATACCACAGTGTAAAGAACAGCAGAGGACCTGTATCTCTCCATACCACAGTGTAAAGAACAGCAGCTCTACATACCACAGTGTAAAGAACAGCAGAGGACGTGTATCTCTCCATAACACAGTGTAAAGAACAGCAGCTCTCCATACCACAGTGTAAAGAACAGCAGAGGACCTGTATCCCTCCATACCACAGTGTAAAGAACAGCAGAGGACCTGTATCCCTCCATACCACAGTGTAAAGAACAGCAGAGGACCTGTATCTCTCCATACCACAGTGTAAAGAACAGCAGCTCTACATACCACAGTGTAAAGAACAGCAGAGGACCTGTATCCCTCCATACCACAGTGTAAAGAACAGCAGAGGACCTGTATCCCTCCATACCACGGTGTAAAGAACAGCAGAGGACCTGTATCCCTCCATACCACAGTGTAAAGAACAGCAGAGGACCTGTATCCCTCCATACCACAGTGTAAAGAACAGCAGAGGACCTGTATCCCTCCATACCACAGTGTAAAGAACAGCAGAGGACCTGTATCCCTCCATACCACAGTGTAAAGAACAGCAGAGGACCTGTATCCCTCCATACCATGGTGTAAAGTACAGCAGAGGACCTGTATCCCTCCATACCACGGTGTAAAGAACAGCAGAGGACCTGTATCCCTCCATACCACAGTGTAAAGAACAGCAGAGGACCTGTATCCCACCGTACCACAGTGTAAAGAACAGCAGCTCTCCATACCACAGTGTAAAGAACAGCAGAGGACCTGTATCCCTCCATACCACAGTGTAAAGAACAGCAGAGGACCTGTATCCCTCCATACCACAGTGTAAAGAACAGCAGCTGTCCATACCACAGTGTAAAGAACAGCAGCTCTCCGTACCACAGTGTAAAGAACAGCAGAGGACCTGTATCCCTCCATACCACAGTGTAAAGAACAGCAGAGGACCTGTATCCCTCTGTACCACAGTGTAAAGAACAGCAGCTCTCCATACCACAGCGTAAAGAACAGCAGCTCCCCATACCACAGTGTAAAGAACAGCAGCTCTCCATACCACAGTGTAAAGAACAGCAGAGGACCTGTATCCCTCCATACCACAGCGTAAAGAACAGCAGCTCTCCATACCACAGCGTAAAGAACAGCAGCTCTCCATACCACAGTGTAAAGAACAGCAGAGGACCTGTATCCCTCCATACCACAGCGTAAAGAACAGCAGCTCTCCATACCACAGCGTAAAGAACAGCAGAGGACTTGTATCCCTCCATACCACAGTGTAAAGAACAGGAGAGGACCTGTATCCCTCCATACCACAGTGTAAAGAACAGGAGAGGACCTGTATCCCTCCATACCACAGTGTAAAGAACAGCAGCTCTCCATACCACAGTGTAAAGAACAGCAGATGACTTGTATCCCTCCATACCACAGTGTAAAGAACAGCAGAGGACTTGTATCCCTCCATACCACAGTGTAAAGAACAGCAGAGGACTTGTATCCCTCCATACCACAGTGTAAAGAACAGCAGAGGACCTGTATCCCTCCATACCACAGTGTAAAGAACAGCAGAGGACTTGTATCCCTCCATACCACAGTGTAAAGAACAGGAGAGGACCTGTATCCCTCCATACCACAGTGTAAAGAACAGCAGCTCTCCATACCACAGTGTAAAGAACAGCAGATGACTTGTATCCCTCCATACCACAGTGTAAAGAACAGCAGAGGACTTGTATCCCTCCATACCACAGTGTAAAGAACAGCAGAGGACTTGTATCCCTCCATACCACAGTGTAAAGAACAGCAGAGGACCTGTATCCCTCCATACCACAGTGTAAAGAACAGCAGAGGACTTGTATCCCTCCATACCACAGTGTAAAGAACAGGAGAGGACCTGTATCCCTCCATACCACAGTGTAAAGAACAGCAGCTCTCCATACCACAGTGTAAAGAACAGCAGATGACTTGTATCCCTCCATACCACAGTGTAAAGAACAGCAGATGACTTGTATCCCTCCATACCACGGTGTAAAGAACAGCAGAGGACCTGTATCCCTCTGTACCATAGTGTAAAGAACAGCAGAGGACCTGTATCCCTCCATACCACAGTGTAAGCAGCAACACATACAGGGTATGGGAACCAGGCAGCAGCAACACATACAAGGCATGGGAACCAGGCAGCAGAAACACATACAGGGCATGGGAACCAGGCAGCAGAAACACATACAGGGCATGGGAACCAGGCAGCAGAAACACATACAGGGCATGGGAACCAGGCAGCAGCAACACATACAGGGCATGGGAACCAGGCAGCAGCAACACATACAGGGCATGGGAACCAGGCAGCAGCAACTCATACAGGGCATGGGAACCAGGCAGCAGAAAAACATACAGGGCATGGGAACCAGGCAGCAGAAACACATACAGGGCATGGGAACCAGGCAGCAGCAACACATACAGGGCATGGGAACCAGGCAGCAGCAACACATACAGGGCATGGGAACCAGGCAGCAGAAACACATACAGGGCATGGGAACTAGGCAGCAGCAACACATACAGGGCATGGGAACCAGGCAGCAGCAACACATACAGGGCATGGGAACCAGGCAGAAGAAACACATACAGGGCATGGGAACCAGGCAGTAAGCCGTCATTGTAAATAAGAATGTGTTCTTAACTGGCTTGAGAGAGAGAGAGAGAGAGAGAGAGAGAGAGAGAGAGAGAGAGAGAGAGAGAGAGAGAGAGAGAGAGAGAGAGAGAGAGAGATAGGAGGAGAAGTGAGTGAAAGAAGGGTTGGGGAAGAGGAATAGAATGAGAGACCGTGAGAGAGAGAGAGAGACAGAGAGAGAGAGAGAGAGAGAGAGGGAGAGAGAGAGAGAGAGAGAGAGAGAGAGAGAGAGAGATAGGAGGAGAAGTGAGTGAAAGAAGGGTTGGGGAAGAGGAATAGAATGAGAGACCGTGTGAGAGAGAGAGAGACAGAGAGAGAGAGAGAGAGAGAGAGAGAGGGAGAGAGAGAGAGAGAGAGAGAGAGAGGGAGAGAGATAGGGAGAGAGAGAGAGAGAGAGAGAGGGGGAGAGAGAGGGAGAGAGAGGGAGAGAGAGAGAGAGTGCTAGAGAGAGAGAGAGAGAGAGAGGGAGAGAGAGAGATAGGAGGAGGTGAGTGAGAGAAGGGTTGGGGAAGAGGAATAGAATGAGAGACCGTGTGAGAGAGAGAGAGAGAGAGAGAGAGAGAGAGAGAGAGAGAGGGAGAGAGAGAGAGAGAGAGAGAGAGAGAGAGAGAGAGAGAGAGAGAGAGAGAGAGAGAGAGAGAGAGAGAGAGTGCTAGAAATCACAGAGAGGGGTATTTTAGTCATGGAGACATGCAACTACCAGTAACAATGCGGTCCAGTCCGTCTGGCTCATCACTCTAGTGACAGGCCAGAGGAAACAGCGGTCACACTTCATTTGGATGGTCTGGATGTTCCATGTGTAGATGCTCTACCGATGGTCATGTTATCAACAAACTATCCGCTGATAGATAACCACTTGCTAGGGTTAGGGTCAGGTTTAGGTTTAGAATAAGGGATGAGTTAAGGGTTAAGGTTAAGGTTAGGGTGAGTAGATAGTCCATTTATCAGTAACATTTCAACTAACTATCTAAATATAGTGTCAGCAAAGCAGCCAGATGTGGTGACGATAAGTGACCTCACAATGGAGGTAATTCTCTAATTTTCTCTTTCTCTCTTTCCTTCTCTCTCTCGGAGGACCTGAGCCCTAGGACCATACCTTAGGACTACCTGGCATGATGACTCCTTGCTGTCCCCAGTCCACCTGGCCGTGCTGCTGCTCCAGTTTCAACTGTTCTGCCTTATTATTATTTGACCATGCTGGTCATTTTTGAACATTTGAACATCTTGGCCATGTTCTGTTATGATCTCCACCCGGCACAGCCAGAAGAGGACTGGCCACCCCTCATAGCCTGATTCCTCTCTAGGTTTCTTACTCGGTTTTGGATTTTCTAGGGAGTTTTTCCTAGCCAACGTGCTTCAACACCTGCATTGCTTGCTGTTTGGGGTTTTAGGCTGGGTTTCTGCACAGCACTTTGAGATATTAGCTGATGTACGAAGGGCTATATAAATAAATTTGATTGGATTTGATTTGACCGATAACCCACAGTGGAATCCAGCACCACAAGCACAGATGGAAATTAAACCAGCCCGCTTGCCCGAGGCTAGTACTTTTCATGACAGGCTGGTTGAAAATGTGCCAAATTAGCCCGGCTGTGCAAAAACTTCAACTCCATTCCTGACTACTAAATGCAGTACAGATGTGGTATCTTAATTTGATTACCCTGTTGTAGGAGAGGTTTTAAAAAAAAAAAATGATTTTCTTACTGTAGCAAACTGGCTCAAATTAAGATCCTACATCTGTACATCCACAGCCGTTTAACTATCTCTGGTACATCAACATCTAACCACAGAACAGAACCCTCAGAGGGACTGGAGAAGCTTTCGTTTCGGTCAGCAAAAAACCTGTTGAGTCATTTATTGTATGAGGGACTGAGACTGAGGCTGCAGACGATAGTAAATCATTAGAAATGAACATTAACATTTTGGTCTGAACACTAAACCCTGACAGTCCAACATGTACTGAACATCAACTGACTGACTGAATGACTGGGTGTGAGGTATAAGGACCGGACAGGAGGACAGGACAGAACAGGACAGGACAGGGTTTGACTGACTCTGCAACCTCTACACACGCAGAGATATCAAAGTCCACACACCTCTCCCTCTCCTTCCCTCTCCTCCCTCTCCTTCCCTCTCCTTCCTCTTCTACCTCTCCTTCCCACTCCTTCCTCCTCTACCTCTCCTTCCTCTTCTACCTCACCTTCCCTCTCCTTCCTCCTCTACCTATCCTTCCTCTTCTACCTCTCCTTCCCTCTCCTTCCTCCTCTACCTCTCCTTCCTCTTCTACCTCTCCTTCCCTCTCCTTCCTCCTCTACCTCTCCTTCCTCTTCTACCTCTCATTCCCTCTCCTTCCTCCTCTACCTCTCCTTCCTCTTCTACCTCTCCTTCCTCCTCTACCTCTCCTTCCTCTTCTACCTCTCCTTCCTCTTCTACCTCTCCTTCCTCTTCTACCTCTCCTTCCTCTTCTACCTCACCTTCCCTCTCCTTCCTCTTCTACCTCTCCTTCCCTCTCCTTCCTCTTCTACCTCTCCTTCCCTCTCCTTCTGCCTCTACCTCTCCTTCCCTCTCCTTCTGCCTCTACCTCTCCTTCCTCTCTTTCCTCCTCTACCTCTCCTTCCCCTCTTTCCTCCTCTACCTCTCCTTACCTCTCCTTGCTCCTCTCCCTCTCCTTCCCTCTCTTTCATTCTCCTTGCTCCTCTCCCTCTCCTACCCTCTCCTTCTCTCCTTCTGCCTCTACCTCTCCTTCCCCTCTTTCCTCCTCTACCTCTCCTTCCCTCTCCTTCCCTCTCCATGCTCCTCTCCCTCTCCTTCCCTCTCCTACCGCCTCTACCTCTCCTTCCCTCTCCTTCCTCCCCTCCCTCTCCTTCCCTCTCCTTACCGCCTCTACCTCTCCTTCCCTCTCCTTACCGCCTCTACCTCTCCTTCCCTCTCCTTCCTCCCCTCCCTCTCCTTCCCTCTCCTTACCGCCTCTACCTCTCCTTCCCTCTCATTCCTCCTCCACCTCTCCTTCCCTCTCCTTCATCCCCTCCCTCTCCTTCCCTCTCAAACTGCCTCTACCTCTCCTTCCCTCTCATTCCTCCCCTTCCCCTCTTTCCTCCTCTACCTCTCCTTCCCTCTCCATGCTCCTCTCCCTCTCCTTCCCTCTCATACCGCCTTTACCTCTCCTTCCCTCTCATACCGCCTCTACCTCTCCTTCCCTCTCCTTCCTCCCCTCCCTCTCCTTCCCTCTCATACCACCTCTTCCTCTCCTTCCCTCTCCTTCCTCCTCCACCTCTCCTTCCCTCTCCTTCCTCCCCTCCCTCTCCTTCCCTCTCAAACCGCCTCTACCTCTCCTTCCCTCTCCTTCCTCCCCTTCCTCTCCTTCCCTCTCATTCCGCCTCTACCTCTCCTTCCCTCTCCTTGCTCCTCTCCCTCTCCTTCCCTCTCATTCCGCCTCTACCTCTCCTTCCCTCTCCTTCCACCTCTACCTCTCCTTCCCTCTCCTTCCTCCTCCACCTCTCCTTCCCTCTCCTTCCTCCTCTACCTCTCCTTCCCTCTCCTTCCTCCTCTACCTCTCCTTCCCTCTCCTTCCTCCTCCACCTCTCCTTCCCTCTCCTTCCACCTCTACCTCTCCTTCCCTCTCCTTCCTCCTCCACCTCTCCTTCCCTCTCCTTCCACCTCTACCTCTCCTTCCCTCTCCTTCCTTCTCCTTCCACCTCTACCTCTCCTTCCCTCTCCTTCCACCTCTACCTCTCCTTCCCTCTCCTTCCTTCTCCTTCCACCTCTACCTCTCCTTCCCTGTCCAACAGACCCCAGCAGACCACAGACCCCAACACAACACAACAGACCCCAACACAAATCAACACAACAGACACACACACACACAAAATGGTATGACATCCTAAGAAGGGGTAGTATGGGAGGTGTCAGTAGAACTGAGTAGTAAAGTCTGTGTTCTGCAGTAAAACGCTGAGCTGAAGGCTCATGACATGTTGATAATGTGTTGTTGAAACAAACACTACTAATCTCCCAGTAGAGGTATGTAGGTGGGCACGGAACCTTCCAGATCAATCCTGACCTGCTAGTTAAACGGATTATGTCCGAACCAAATGTTAAAGTCCTGAAACACAATCCAGCAGGTCAGGTCAGATCAGGTCAGACCCAAAACACAGTTAGAGAACACAATCTGTGTCCCAAATCGCACCCTGCTCCCTATGGGCCCTGATCAAATGTAGTGCACTAAATAGGGAATATGGCCCTGATCAAATGTAGTGCACTATATAGGGAATAGGGCTGTGGTCTATAGTAGTACCACTATATAGGGAATAGAGCCCTGGTCTATAGTAGTACCACTATATAGGGAATAGGGCTCTGGTCTATAGTAGTACCACTATATAGGGAATAGAGCCCTAGTCTATAGTAGTACCACTATATAGGGAATAGAGCTCTGGTCTATAGTAGTACACTATATAGGGAATAGAGCCCTAGTCTATAGTAGTACCACTATATAGGGAATAGGGCTCTGGTCTATAGTAGTACCACTATATAGGGAATAGGGCTCTGGTCTATAGTAGTACACTATATAGGGAATAGGGCTCTGGTCTATAGTAGTACCACTATATAGGGAATAGGGCCCTAGTCTATAGTAGTACCACTATATAGGGAATAGGGCTCTATTTGGGACGCAGACACACGGTTTGAGGCAGATTAGCAACAAGGTTTACAGTCGTTATCCCCTAAAGCTGGACTGGCAACAGACTGTACAGGAGACCACAATGGTTACATGACTACTGTCTTAATACTGTAACAACACAGGCATTATGAACACTGAGGAAAATGTGTTGAATATGATTCATGATTCATTATTGCCAGGGATGTGGGTTTGATTCCCATGGGGAAGTGGGGGGGGGGGTGTATCTGTATGAAAAATGTATTCAATTGCTCTGGACACGAGTGTAAGGAGCCATTTGGGACCCAGTCTTGGAGTGAAGGTGGTTCCGTGTGGCTCAGTTGGTAGGGTACGGCTGGGGGGGGGGGGACCTGTATGAAACATCTATGGACTGTGTGAGTTGCTCTGGAGAAGAGTGTCTGCTGAATGACTAGAATGTAAAGTGGGGATCTCTGGTCTGACGCCAGGACAGTGTGGGTGTGTTTGATATCCTGAACAGAGAGGTCATCTCTCTGTTGCTGTGGGATGTAATACATGTATCACTAGCCACTTTAAACAATGCTACCTAATATAATGTTTACATACCCTACATTACTCATCTCATATGTATATACTGTACTCTATATCATCGACTGCATCCTTATGTAATACATGTATCACTAGCCACTTTAACTATGCCACTTTGTTTACATTACTCATCTCATATGTATATACTGTACTCTATATCATCGACTGCATCCTTATGTAATACATGTATCACTAGCCACTTTAACTATGCCACTTTGTTTACATTACTCATCTCATATGTATATACTGTACTCTATATCATCGACTGCATCCTTATGTAATACATGTATCACTAGCCACTTTAACTATGCCACTTTGTTTACATTACTCATCTCATATGTATATACTGTACTCTATATCATCGACTGCATCCTTATGTAATACATGTATCACTAGCCACTTTAACTATGCCACTTTGTTTACATACTCATCTCATATGTATATACTGTACTCTATATCATCTACTGCATCTTTATGTAATACATGTATCACTAGCCACTTTAACTATGCCACTTTGTTTACATTACTCATCTCATATGTATATACTGTACTCTATATCATCTACTGCATCCTTATGTAATACATGTATCACTAGCCACTTTAACTATGCCACTTTGTTTACATACTCATCTCATATGTATATACTGTACTCTATATCATCGACTGCATCCTTATGTAATACATGTATCACTAGCCACTTTAACTATGCCACTTTGTTTACATACTCATCTCATATGTATATACTGTACTCGATAGCATCTACTGCATCCTTATGTAATACATGTATCACTAGCCACTTTAACTATGCCACTTTGTTTACATTACTCATCTCATATGTATATACTGTACTCTATATCATCGACTGCATCCTTATGTAATACATTTATCACTAGCCACTTTAACTATGCCACTTTGTTTACATACTCATCTCATATGTATATACTGTACTCGATACCATCTACTGTATCTTGCCTATGCTGCTCTGCACCATCACTCATTCATATATCTTTATGTACATATTCTTTATCCCCTTACACTTGTGTATAAGACAGTAGTTTAGGAATTGTTAGTTAGATTACTTGTTGGTTATTATTGCATTGTCGGAACTAGAAGCACAAGCATTTCGCTACACTCGCATTAACATCTGCTAACCGTGTGTATGTGACCAATACCATCTGCTAACCATGTGTATGTGACCAATACCATCTGCTAACCGTGTGTATGTGACCAATACCATCTGCTAACCATGTGTATGTGACCAATACCATCTGCTAACCGTACGTATGTGACCAATACCATCTGCTAACCATGTGTATGTGACCAATACCATCTGCTAACCGTACGTATGTGACCAATACCATCTGGTAACCATGTGTATGTGACCAATACCATCTGCTAACCATGTGTATGTGACCAATACCATCTGCTAACCATGTGTATGTGACCAATACCATCTGCTAACCATGTGTATGTGACCAATACCATCTGCTAACCATGTGTATGTGACCAATACCATCTGCTAACCATGTGTATGTGACCAATACCATCTGCTAACCATGTGTATGTGACCAATACCATCTGCTAACCGTGTGTATGTGACCAATACCATCTGCTAACCGTGTGTATGTGACCAATACCATCTGCTAACCATGTGACCAATACCATCTGCTAACCATGTGTATGTGACCAATACCATCTGCTAACCATGTGTATGTGACCAATAACATCTGCTAACCATGTGTATGTGACCAATAACATCTGTTAACCGTGTGTATGTGACCAATAACATCTGCTAACCATGTGTATGTGACCAATAACATCTGTTAACCATGTGTATGTGACCAATAACATCTGCTAACCGTGTGTATGTGACCATTAACATCTAGTAACCATGTGTATTGTGACCAATAACATCTGATAACCATGTGACCAATACCATCTGCTAACCATGTGTATGTGACCAATACCATCTGCTAACCGTGTGTATGTGACCAATAACATCTGTTAACCGTGTGTATGTGACCAATAACATCTGCTAACCATGTGTATGTGACCAATAACATCTGTTAACCATGTGTATGTGACCAATAACATCTGCTAACCGTGTGTATGTGACCATTAACATCTAGTAACCATTGTGTATGTGACCAATAACATCTAGTAACCATGTGTATTGTGACCAATAACATCTAGTAACCATGTGTATGTGACCAATACCATCTGCTAACCATGTGTATGTGACCAATACCATCTGCTAACCATGTGTATGTGACCAATACCATCTGCTAACCATGTGTATGTGACCAATACCATCTGCTAACCATGTGTATGTGACCAATACCATCTGCTAACCATGTGTATGTGACCAATACCATCTGCTAACCATGTGTATGTGACCAATACCATCTGCTAACCGTGTGTATGTGACCAATACCATCTGCTAACCGTGTGTATGTGACCAATACCATCTGCTAACCATGTGACCAATACCATCTGCTAACCATGTGTATGTGACCAATACCATCTGCTAACCATGTGTATGTGACCAATACCATCTGCTAACCATGTGTATGTGACCAATACCATCTGCTAACCATGTGTATGTGACCAATACCATCTGCTAACCATGTGTATGTGACCAATACCATCTGCTAACCATGTGTATGTGACCAATACCATCTGCTAACCGTGTGTATGTGACCAATACCATCTGCTAACCGTGTGTATGTGACCAATACCATCTGCTAACCATGTGACCAATACCATCTGCTAACCGTGTGTATGTGACCAATACCATCTGCTAACCATGTGTATGTGACCAATACCATCTGCTAACCATGTGTATGTGACCAATACCATCTGCTAACCGTGTGTATGTGACCAATAACATCTACTAACCGTGTGTATGTGACCAATAACATCTGCTAACCATGTGTATGTGACCAATAACATCTAGTAACCATGTGTATGTGACCAATAACATCTAGTAACCATGTGTATATGACCAATAACATCTGATAACCATGTGTATGTGACCAATAACATCTGTTAACCATGTGTATGTGACCAATAACATCTGATAACCATGTCTATGTGACCAATAACATCTGCTAACCATGTGTATGTGACCAATAACATCTGCTAACCATGTGTATGTGACCAATAACATCTGATAACCATGTGACCAATAACATCTGCTAACCGTGTGTATGTGACCAATAACATCTGCTAACCATGTGTATGTGACCAATAACATCTAGTAACCATGTGTATGTGACCAATAACATCTAGTAACCATGTGTATATGACCAATAACATCTGATAACCATGTGTATGTGACCAATAACATCTGTTAACCATGTGTATGTGACCAATAACATCTGATAACCATGTGTATGTGACCAATAACATCTGCTAACCATGTGTATGTGACCAATAACATCTGCTAACCATGTGTATGTGACCAATAACATCTGATAACCATGTGACCAATACCATCTGCTAACCATGTATATGTGACCAATAAAATTTGATTTGATTTGATTTGATTTGATGTACTTTTCCCATGAGGATGTTGGTGATCGTTGGTGTCTATCCTCTGACTGGGAGGGTGTTTCCGCCTGTATCCTGATTCACTGTGTGAGCGGGTGTAAACGTGTCCCCGTCTCATTGCCTCTCTGTTATCTGTGGTTATGAAACGGCCCTGCAGTGAACTACTTCAGGAGCTGCAGTAGTTCAGCTCTCTGCGTATACAGATCATTCAGACCCCTTCCTGCAGTAGTTCAGCTCTCTGCATATACAGATCATTCACAGTGTTCAGACCCCTTCCTGCAGTAGTTCAGCTCTCTGCATATACAGATCATTCACAGTGTTCAGACCCCTTCCTGCAGTAGTTCAGCTCTCTGCATATACAGATCATTCAGACCCCTTCCTGCAGTAGTTCAGCTCTCTGCATATACAGATCATTCACAGTGTTCAGACCCCTTCCTGCAGTAGTTCAGCTCTCTGCATATACAGATCCTTCACAGTGTTCAGACCCCTTCCTGCAGTAGTTCAGCTCTCTGCATATACAGATCATTCAGACCCCTTCCTGCAGTAGTTCAGCTCTCTCCATATACAGATCATTCAGACCCCTTCCTGCAGTAGTTCAGCTCTCTGCATATACAGATCATTCACAGTGTTCAGACCCCTTCCTGCAGTAGTTCAGCTCTCTGCATATACAGATCATTCACAGTGTTCAGACCCCTTCCTGCAGTAGTTCAGCTCTCTGTATATACAGATCATTCACAGTGTTCAGACCCCTTCCTGCAGTAGTTCAGCTCTCTGCCTATACAGATCATTCACAGTGTTCAGACCCCTTCCTGCAGTAGTTCAGCTCTCTGCATATACAGATCATTCACAGTGTTCAGACCCCTTCCTGCAGTAGTTCAGCTCTCTGCGTATACAGATCATTCACAGTGTTCAGACCCCTTCCTGCAGTAGTTCAGCTCTCTGCATATACAGATCATTCACAGTGTTCAGACCCCTTCCTGCAGTAGTTCAGCTCTCTGCATATACAGATCATTCAGACCCCTTCCTGTAGTAGTTCAGCTCTCTGCATATACAGATCATTCAGACCCCTTCCTGCAGTAGTTCAGCTCTCTGCATATACAGATCATTCACAGTGTTCAGACCCCTTCCTGCAGTAGTTCAGCTCTCTGCATATACAGATCATTCACAGTGTTCAGACCCCTTCCTGCAGTAGTTCAGCTCTCTGCATATACAGATCATTCACAGTGTTCAGACCCCTTCCTGCAGTAGTTCAGCTCTCTGCATATACAGATCATTCAGACCCCTTCCTGCAGTAGTTCAGCTCTCTCCATATACAGATCATTCACAGTGTTCAGACCCCTTCCTGCAGTAGTTCAGCTCTCTGCGTATACAGATCATTCACAGTGTTCAGACCCCTTCCTGCAGTAGTTCAGCTCTCTGCATATACAGATCATTCACAGTGTTCAGACCCCTTCCTGCAGTAGTTCAGCTCCCTGCATATACAGATCATTCACAGTGTTCAGATTCCTTCCTGCAGTAGTTCAGCTCCCTGCATATACAGATCATTCAGACCCCTTCCTGCAGTAGTTCAGCTCTCTGCATATACAGATCATTCACAGTGTTCAGACCCCTTCCTGCAGTAGTTCAGCTCTCTCCATATACAGATCATTCACAGTGTTCAGATTCCTTCCTGCAGTAGTTCAGCTCCCTGCATATACAGATCATTCAGACCCCTTCCTGCAGTAGTTCAGCTCTCTGCATATACAGATCATTCAGACCCCTTCCTGCAGTAGTTCAGCTCTCTGCATATACAGATCATTCAGACCCCTTCCTGCAGTAGTTCAGCTCTCTGCGTATACAGATCATTCACAGGGTTCAGACCCCTTCCTGCAGTAGTTCAGCTCTCTGTATATACAGATCATTCACAGTGTTCAGACCCCTTCCTGCAGTAGTTCAGCTCTCTGCATATACAGATCATTCAGACCCCTTCCTGCAGTAGTTCAGCTCTCTGCATATACAGATCATTCACAGTGTTCAGACCCCTTCCTGCAGTAGTTCAGCTCTCTGCATATACAGATCATTCACAGTGTTCAGACTCCTTTTTCTCCACATTTTCTTACCTTACAGCCTTATTCTGAAATGGATGACATCATCGTTTCCCCTCATCAATCTCCACACAAAACCCCATAAAGACAAAGCGAAAACAGGTTTTTGGAAATGTTATGTTATATATATAAATAAAACAAACTGAAATGCCTTAATTTACATAAGTATTCAGAACATTTGCTATGAGATGTTTCTACAACTTGATCGGAGTCCACCTGCGGCAAATTCAATTGATTGGACATGACACATCAATTGAATTTGCCAAAAAGGCACACACCTGTCTATATAAGGTCCAACAGTTGACAGTGCATGTCAGAGCAAGGACCTCAGACTGGGTGGAAGGTTCACCTTCCAACAGGACAACGGCCCTAAGCACACAGCCAAGACAGCGCAGAACTGGCTTCGGTACAAGTCTCTGAATGTCCTTGAGTGGCCCGGACAAAACCCAGACTTGAACTCGATCTAACATCTCTGGAGAGACCTGAAAATAGCTACTCAGCGACGCTCCTCATCCATCCTGACAGAGCTCGAGAGGATCTGCAGAGAACAATGGGAGAAACTCAACAAAGTACTCAGTACTTCAACAAAGTACTCAGTAAATGGCCTGAATACTTATGTAAATGTTATATTACTAATGTTTTTTTTTTTTAAATAAATAATAAATAATACCCCTGTGATCTATTTCCTGTGTTATATATTTAAATAATACCTCTGTGATCTATTTCCTGTGTTATATATTTAAATAATGCCCCTGTGATCTATTTCCTGTGTTATATATTTAAATAATACCCCTGTGATCTATTTCCTGTGTTATATATATAAATATTACCACTGTGATCTATTTCCTGTGTTATATATTTAAATAATACCCCAGTGATCTGCTTCCTGTGTTATATTCCCTCTTCCTTTACTGTGTCCCTCCTTCAGAGAATCAGACACAGTCATGCCACCAGGAGACCCCTCTGTTAAAGTGCTCTAATAGAAATCCTCACTCTTGACATTAACATTAAGGAGAAGAAGTGTTCCGTTAATTCAGGACATCTGACTCAGCCTGTTTTTACTATGTTCTATCCACACAAACTGTTTTTAGAACAGACGATTGATTGAAGCTGTATCGGTTTCATTAAGTAGTTAAATGACCCTAGTTCCCCAAAAAGGTCAGACATTAGACGTGTGATTTGACCTCATCAGACAGGCACACAGTGTATTTCGGCTGAGGAGCGATTCCCAGGGTGAGTCCAAAATGGCACCCTATTCGCTATGGGCCCTCGTCAAATGTAGTGCACTATATAGATACAGGAAGTAGGGTGTCATTTGGGACGGACAGGTGCTGTGTGATAAATCCCCCCCCACCACTACTTCTAAATCTGGTTTCATTTGAATGTACATAGCATTCAGATGACTCTTGACATTAACGATGAGATGTGTTCCACCAATACAAACACAGCCATGATGGGGAAGACCTCGTTCAGGGGCGGACTGGGACGAGAACACTAACACCCCGGGCTATTTTCTTCCCTGAGGCACCTCCCACTAATAATTATATTCAAAAAGGCAATTTAGACTTTAAGATGGACCAGCCCATCTGGCATTTGCCAAAACTGCCCAATGACCAGTTCATTTCTGACTTTGTTTGGTAATATTTCATAACTGATGTATAGATATAAATAAAGTAAAAAGCATTTCTGAAAAAGAGGATTGTTATAGAAAAGGATTTGTGTAATACAGTCACTTTGAGGTGGCAGGTTGAGACAGTAACTGAAAGGTCACTAGTTCAAGTCCCTGAGCTGACAAGGTGAAAAGTCTGCTGATGTGCTGTTAAGCAAGGCACTTAACCCCTAAATTCCTCTAGGGTTGCTGTTGATAATGGCAGACCCAGGTCGTGACCCCACTCTCAGGGGGGAGTCGGAATATGCAACAACAACAAAAACACATTTCCAATTCACACTTGTACATGTGTAAAATAGGACAAATATAGGCACCCACGAAATTAATATGCACAATTATTGGCACCCTTGATGAAGATTTTAAAAAATGCTATATAATAGATAATACAAACCCTGAGCTATATTGTATGATATAAAAACAATGGGAAATTATATAATTTTATACTAATACAATTTCTCAGAGAAAAATATATTGTTTAACAAGTAGTATTTTTTTTTTCTCTCAAAAATACACAGTGGTTTCAACAACCTGGTTTCCTCTGCCAGGAGGCTGAAACCTGTCCACCAGTGGATCTTCCAGCACAACATCAACCCCAAGAACACGTCAAAATACACAAAGAAATGGTTCATTGACCACAAAATGTACATTTTGCAAAATCAATTTGAGTCTCTGGACTTGAACCCCATTGAAAACCTTTGAATTTAAGAGGGCAGACTGAAGGATATAAAAGTTCTGGAAAGATTCTGTTTGGAGAAATGGTCTCAGATCCTTCAATTGATAAAAAAACACGATAGAAAAGGTGCTTTTATCCTCGCAAGGGGAGGGTGCACAGAGTATTTAAAACACGGTGCCAATCATTTTGGATTTTAGATGTGGATTTTTGTATTACTAAACTAAATCTCTTTCTCTGAGCCATTGTACTACTATAAAATTATATAATTTCCTACTCTTTTTTTGTTGTTGCGTACAATATAGCTCAAGTATTTTTTGCTCATTTTTTATCAAGGGTGCAAATAATTTCGATTTCACAGAAAGTAGCAGACTCGTACTTGTCCAACACACATTGGCCTTTTCTAGGTGTTCTGTTTGACTCCAATATCAGTCTCAAAGAACAGCCAACGTGGCAGTGCAGTTATTTCAATGCAGAACATTCATGACAAGACTCCTCTTCCCCTTCGATGTCCTGTTAGAAGTGCTAAAAATGGAATCTCTCAATATAAATAGTCAACTCTCTACCCATCACAACGTTGATCATGTCCATTAAGAGTCAGTCTGACATATTGAAACCATGTATGACTGGACAATATACTGCTCGTATGTTTTGACTGTTGCTGGGTCAGGGTAGCCTAGTGGTTAGAGCGTTGGGCTAGCAACCGAAAGGTTGAGAGTTCATATCCCCGAGCTGACAAGGTACAAATCTGTCATTCTGCCCCTGAACAGGCAGTTAACCCCACTGTTCCTAGGCCGTCATTGAAAATAAGAATTTGTTCTTAACTGACTTGCCTAGTTAAATAAAGGTTTAAAAAAAAAGTACTGTGCTTTCTGTCTGTCTTATGGTCGTGTTTATAAAAAGCATGGCCTGGGAAAACAGACCGGTCTATCAGAAACATAACAAAAACAGACCACGCTGGGCTCTTAGGTTGTTGTGTTCTGATTTCAGCACTTTCAGTCTTGATTTGTTTTTTGAATTCATTTATGTGTTTATGTAGAAATTGAGGCATGCAGCTTTGTTGGATTTAATATGACCATTTAGCCTGCTCTCTCTGCTCTCTGACACTGTTATGATGTTGGCCCATATAGGTCATCTACTGCTGCAGTTCTCTACCAGTTATCTAACCGGTCAGATGGTGTGTGAGTGAGAGTGAGTGAGGGAGTGAGTGAGTGAGTGAGTGAGTGAGTGAGTGAGGGGGGTTAGAGAGAGAGGCAGTTAGAGAGAGAGAGTGAGTGAGTGAGAGAGAAAGAGAGAGAGAGAGACAACAGGAGGGGGGTTAGAGAGAGATAGACCTGAGACAAGAGAGAGAACGAGAGAGGCAGGGGCAGAGAGAGGGAGGGAGTGATGGGCCATTCTCCATTCTCTCTCTCCTGCTGTCTTTTCTCTCCCCTCTCTCCTCTCCTCCCCTGTCTCCTCTCCCCTCTCTCCCTCCCCCTCCTATCCCCTCTCTCCTCTCCTCCCCTGTCTCCTCTCCCCTCTCCCCCTCCTGTCCTCTCCCTCCCCCTCCTCTCCTCCCCTGTCTCCTCTCCCCTCTCTCCCTCCTCCTCCTCTCACCTCTCTCCTCTCCTCCCCTGTCTCCTCTCCCCTCTCTCCCTCCCCTCCTCTCCCTCTAGGTAGTGTTTTTAACCTGGTTTCAAGGAACAGATAAAGCAACACCTCACTCCGCCTCTCCCCTAGTTGTCCTACAGTAGATAGTTAGTGTGTCTGTATTAATATGTAGATTGATGTAGCTGTCCTTGTCTATTAATGTTCTGTATTGTCATGTTTCATGTACTGTGTGGACCCCAGGAAGAGTAGCTGCTGCTATGACAACAGCTAATGGAGATCCTAATAAAACACCACGATGTCAACTCCAATGTCCCCATGTATCCTGCCTGAGTCAGTAGTAAACACCCTGGCAGTGACAGAGCAGAGATGAACATGGCCTATGAGGAGGGAGGAACACATCCAAACAGAGAGAGGGGGGAGAGGTAGAGGGAAAGAGAAAGCAGTGGAGAGAGAGGGGAGCGAGGTCAGGGAGGGGGATAGGTGAGTAGGGTCAAGAGAGAGAAGGGGAGGGGGAGGAGAGAGAAGGGAGCGAGGTCAGGGAGGGGGATAGATGAGTAGGGTCAAGAGAGAGAGGGAGGAGAGAGAAGGGAGGGGGATAGGTGAGTAGGGTCAAGAGAGAGAGGGAGAAGGGGAGGAGAGAGACAGACCAATAGAAGGTTGATCGATTAATTATTGCATAGATTGACCCATTTTGACACAGGTACAAATTCTAAGATTATTACACATACATGAAGAAGGGTTCCTGGGAAATATGTCTTGAAAGGTGAATCTGTTCTTCTTGAAACTCCCCATCCCGGATCCGGGATCGTGACTAAGCCTCAGGCTCATTAGCATAACGCAACGTTAACGATTTCTGAAAATCGCAAATAAAATTAAAATAATGCGCCTGCTCTCAAGCTTAGCCTTTTCTTAACAACACTGTCATCTCAGATTTTCAAAATATGCTTTTGAACCATAGAAATGGACTAATTTGTGTAAGAGTATGCAAAGCTAGCATAGCATTTTGTGTAGCATGTAGCACGCAACATTTTCACAAAAGCCAGATAACCAAATAAATAAAATCATTTACCTTTGAAGAGCTTCTGATGTTTTCAATGAGGAGACTCCCAGCCACATACCAA
Source organism: Oncorhynchus masou masou (assembly GCF_036934945.1). Taxonomy (NCBI): domain Eukaryota; kingdom Metazoa; phylum Chordata; class Actinopteri; order Salmoniformes; family Salmonidae; genus Oncorhynchus; species Oncorhynchus masou. The sequence goes on from NW_027000101.1 coordinate 33,011, forward strand.
ATGCGCAGTGTTTCCTGAAAGCGTCTGTGTGTAGGAGAAATCGTTCCGTTTTCTACATTGCGCCTGGCTACCGAAACGAACCGAAATGCAGTCACCTACAACGTGAAACTTTTTCCGGATTAACTACATAATATCGACCGAAACATGGCAAACGTTGTTTGGAATCAATCCTCAAGGTGTTTTTTCACATATCTCTTCATTGACATGCAGTTCGTGGAAGCTTGCTTCCCTCTCTGTGTCCCATGGAAAAATACTGGCAGGTGACTTTTGCGCACCAATTTCGGCGCAGGACACCGGGCGGACACGTGGTAAATGTGGTCTCTTATGGTCAATCTTCCAATGATCTGCCTACAAATACGTCACAATGCTGCAGACACCTTGGGGAAACGACAGAAAGGGCAGACTCATTCCTCTTGCGTTCCCAGCCATATAAGGAGATCATGACAAACAGAGCCTCAAAAATCCTTGTCATTTCCTGGATGCCATCTCATCTTGGTTTTGCCTGAAGCTCACGTTAAAGGGCACGCACAGAGAAGATATTTGTATTTCTGGACACGTCAGAGTGTTTTCTTTCGAACAGTAGCAATTATATGCATAGTCGAGCATCTTTTTGTGACAAAATATCTTGTTTAAAACGGGAACGTTTTTCATCCAAAAATGAAATAGCGCCACCATAGATGTAAGAGGTTTTAATGTCTGCATCCCAAATAGTGCCATATTCCCTATGAGTCCTGGTCAGATGTAGTGAAGGGCAATGTAGTGCCCTCTGAAGGGAAAAGGTAGTGTCCTCTGAAGGGGAAAGGTAGTCCACTCTGAAGGGGAAAGGTAGTGTCCTCTGAAGGGGAAAGGTAGTGTCCTCTGAAGGGGAAAGGTAGTCCACTCTGAAGGGGAAAGGTAGTCCACTCTGAAGGGGAAAGGTAGTCCACTCTGAAGGGGAAAGGTAGTCCACTCTGAAGGGGAAAGGTAGTCCACTCTGAAGGGGAAAGGTAGTCCACTCTGAAGGGGAAAGGTAGTGTCCTCTGAAGGGGAAAGGTAGTGTCCTCTGAAGGGGAAAGGTAGTGCCCTCTGAAGGGGAAAGGTAGTGTCCTCTGAAGGGGAAAGGTAGTGTCCTCTGAAGGGGAAAGGTAGTGCCCTCTGAAGGGGAAAGGTAGTGTCCTCTGAAGGGGAAAGGTAGTGCCCTCTGAAGGGGAAAGGTAGTGTCCTCTGAAGGGGAAAGGTAGTCCACTCTGAAGGGGAAAGGTAGTGTCCTCTGAAGGGGAAAGGTAGTCCACTCTGAAGGGGAAAGGTAGTCCACTCTGAAGGGGAAAGGTAGTGTCCTCTGAAGGGGAAAGGTAGTCCACTCTGAAGGGGAAAGGTAGTGTCCTCTGAAGGGGAAAGGTAGTGCCCTCTGAAGGGGAAAGGTAGTCCACTCTGAAGGGGAAAGGTAGTCCACTCTGAAGGGGGAAGGTAGTCCACTCTGAAGGGGAAAGGTAGTCCACTCTGAAGGGGGAAGGTAGTGTCCTCTGAAGGGGAAGGTAGTGTCCTCTGAAGGGGAAAGGTAGTGTCCTCTGAAGGGGAAAGGTAGTGTCCTCTGAAGGGGAAAGGTAGTGCCCTCTAAAGGGGAAAGGTAGTGTCCTCTGAAGGGGAAAGGTAGTGTCCTCTGAAGGGGAAAGGTAGTGTCCTCTGAAGGGGAAAGGTAGTGTCCTCTGAAGGGGAAAGGTAGTGTCCTCTGAAGGGGAAAGGTAGTCCACTCTGAAGGGGAAAGGTAGTGTCCTCTGAAGGGGAAAGGTAGTGTCCTCTGAAGGGGAAAGGTAGTCCACTCTGAAGGGGAAAGGTAGTGTCCTCTGAAGGGGAAAGGTAGTGTCCTCTGAAGGGGAAAGGTAGTCCACTCTGAAGGGGAAAGGTAATCCACTCTGAAGGGGAAAGGTAGTCCACTCTGAAGGGGGAAGGTAGTCCACTCTGAAGGGGAAAGGTAGTGTCCTCTGAAGGGGAAAGGTAGTGTCCTCTGAAGGGGAAAGGTAGTGTCCTCTGAAGGGGAAAGGTAGTGCCCTCTGAAGGGGGAAGGTAGTGTCCTCTGAAGGGGAAGGTAGTGTCCACTGAAGGGGAAAGGTAGTGTCCTCTGAAGGGGAAAGGTAGTGTCCTCTGAAGGGGAAAGGTAGTGCCCTCTGAAGGGGAAAGGTAGTGTCCTCTGAAGGGGAAAGGTAGTCCACTCTAAAGGGGAAAGGTAGTGTCCTCTGAAGGGGAAAGGTAGTCCACTCTGAAGGGGAAAGGTAGTGCCCTCTGAAGGGGAAAGGTAGTGTCCTCTGAAGGGGGAAGGTAGTGCCCTCTGAAGGGGAAAGGTAGTGTCCTCTGAAGGGGAAAGGTAGTGTCCTCTGAAGGGGGAAGGTAGTCCACTCTGAAGGGGAAAGGTAGTGCCCTCTGAAGGGGAAAGGTAGTGCCCTCTGAAGGGGAAAGGTAGTCCACTCTGAAGGGGAAAGGTAGTCCACTCTGAAGGGGAAAGGTAGTCCACTCTGAAGGGGAAAGGTAGTCCACTCTGAAGGGGAAAGGTAGTGCCCTCTGAAGGGGAAAGGTAGTGCCCTCTGAAGGGGAAAGGTAGTCCACTCTGAAGGGGAAAGGTAGTCCACTCTGAAGGGGAAAGGTAGTCCACTCTGAAGGGGAAAGGTAGTCCACTCTGAAGGGGAAAGGTAGTCCAATCTAAAGGGGAAAGGTAGTGCCCTCTGAAGGGGAAAGGTAGTGTCCTCTGAAGGGGAAAGGTAGTGCCCTCTGAAGGGGAAAGGTAGTGCCCTCTGAAGGGGAAAGGTAGTCCACTCTAAAGGGGAAAGGTAGTGCCCTCTGAAGGGGAAAGGTAGTGCCCTCTGAAGGGGAAAGGTAGTCCACTCTGAAGGGGAAAGGTAGTCCACTCTGAAGGGGAAAGGTAGTCCACTCTGAAGGGGAAAGGTAGTGTCCTCTGAAGGGGAAACGTAGTGTCCTCTGAAGGGGAAAGGTAGTGTCCTCTGAAGGGGAAAGGTAGTGCCCTCTGAAGGAGGAAGGTAGTGCCCTCTGAAGGAGGAAGGTAGTGTCCTCTGAAGGGGGAAGTTAGTGTCCTCCGAAGGGGAAAGGTAGTGCCCTCTGAAGGAGGAAGGTAGTGTCCTCTGAAGGGGAAAGGTAGTGTCCTCTGAAGGGGAAAGGTAGTCCACTCTGAAGGGGAAAGGTAGTGTCCTCTGAAGGGGAAATGTAGTGCCCTCTGAAGGGGAAAGGTAGTGCCCTCTGAAGGGGAAAGGTAGTGTCCTCTGAAGGGGAAAGGTAGTGTCCTCTGAAGGGGAAAGGTAGTGTCCTCTGAAGGGGGAAGTTAGTGTCCTCTGAAGGGGAAAGGTAGTCCACTCTGAAGGGGAAAGTTAGTGTCCTCTGAAGGGGAAAGGTAGTGCCCTCTGAAGGAGGAAAGTAGTGTCCTCTGAAGGGGGAAGGTAGTCCACTCTGAAGGGGACAGTTAGTATCCTCTGAAGGGGAAAGGTAGTCCACTCTGAAGGGGGAAGGTAGTGTCCTCTGAAGGGGAAAGGTAGTCCACTCTGAAGGGGAAAGGTAGTGCCCTCTGAAGGGGAAAGGTAGTCCACTCTGAAGGGGCAAGGTAGTCCACTCTGAAGGGGAAAGGTAGTGTCCTCTGAAGGGGAAAGGTAGTCCACTCTGAAGGGGAAAGGTAGTGTCCTCTGAAGGGGAAAGGTAGTGCCCTCTGAAGGGGAAAGGTAGTGCCCTCTGAAGGGGAAAGGTAGTCCACTCTGAAGGGGAAAGGTAGTCCACTCTGAAGGGGAAAGGTAGTGCCCTCTGAAGGGGAAAGGTAGTGTCCTCTGAAGGGGAAAGGTAGTGCCCTCTGAAGGGGAAAGGTAGTCCACTCTGAAGGGGAAAGGTAGTGTCCTCTGAAGGGGAAAGGTAGTGTCCTCTGAAGGGGAAAGGTAGTCCACTCTGAAGGGGAAAGGTAATCCACTCTGAAGGGGAAAGGTAGTCCACTCTGAAGGGGGAAGGTAGTCCACTCTGAAGGGGAAAGGTAGTGTCCTCTGAAGGGGAAAGGTAGTGTCCTCTGAAGGGGAAAGGTAGTGTCCTCTGAAGGGGGAAGGTAGTGTCCTCTGAAGGGGAAAGGTAGTGTCCTCTGAAGGGGAAAGGTAGTCCACTCTGAAGGGGAAAGGTAGTCCACTCTGAAGGGGAAAGGTAGTGTCCTCTGAAGGGGAAAGGTAGTGTCCTCTGAAGGGGAAACGTAGTGTCCTCTGAAGGGGAAAGGTAGTGTCCTCTGAAAGGGGAAAGGTAGTGTCCTCTGAAGGGGAAAGGTAGTGTCCTCTGAAGGGGAACGGTAGTGTCCTCTGAAGGGGAAAGGTAGTGCCCTCTGAAGGGGAAAGGTAGTGCCCTCTGAAGGGGAAAGGTAGTCCACTCTGAAGGGGAAAGGTAGTGTCCTCTGAAGGGGAAAGGTAGTGTCCTCTGAAGGGGAAAGGTAGTCCACTCTGAAGGGGAAAGGTAGTGTCCTCTGAAGGGGAAAGGTAGTGTCCTCTGAAGGGGAAAGGTAGTGTCCTCTGAAGGGGAAAGGTAGTGTCCTCTGAAGGGGAAAGGTAGTGTCCTCTGAAGGGGAAAGGTAGTGTCCTCTGAAGGGGAAAGGTAGTGTCCTCTGAAGGAGGAAGGTAGTGTCCTCTGAAGGGGAAAGGTAGTCCTCTGAAGGGGAAAGGTAGTGCCCTCTGAAGGAGGAAGGTAGTGTCCTCTGAAGGGGAAATGTAGTCCACTCTGAAGGGGAAAGGTAGTGTCCTCTGAAGGGGAAAGGTAGTGCCCTCTGAAGGGGAAAGGTAGTCCACTCTGAAGGGGAAAGGTAGTGTCCTCTGAAGGGGAAAGGTAGTGTCCTCTGAAGGGGAAAGGTAGTGTCCTCTGAAGTGGAAAGGTAGTGTCCTCTGAAGGGGAAAGGTAGTGTCCTCTGAAGGGGAAAGGTAGTGTCCTCTGAAGGGGAAAGGTAGTGTCCTCTGAAGGAGGAAGGTAGTGCCCTCTGAAGGAGGAAGGTAGTGTCCTCTGAAGGGGAAAGGTAGTGCCCTCTGAAGGAGGAAGGAAGTGTCCTCTGAAGGGGAAAGGTAGTGCCCTCTGAAGGAGGAAGGAAGTGCCCTCTGAAGGAGGAAGGTAGTGCCCTCTGAAGGAGGAAGGTAGTGTCCTCTGAAGGGGAAAGGTAGTGCCCTCTGAAGGAGGAAGGTAGTGCCCTCTGAAGGAGGAAGGTAGTGTCCTCTGAAGGGGAAAGGTAGTGCCCTCTGAAGGAGGAAGGAAGTGTCCTCTGAAGGGGAAAGGTAGTGTCCTCTGAAGGAGGAAAGGTAGTCCTCTGAAGGGGAAAGGTAGTGTCCTCTGAAGGGGAAAGGTAGTCCTCTGAAGGGGAAAGGTAGTGTCCTCTGAAGGGGAAAGGTAGTCCACTCTGAAGGGGAGAAGGTAGTGTCCTCTGAAGGGGAAAGGTAGTGTCCTCTGAAGGGGAAAGGTAGTGTCCTCTGAAGGAGGAAGGAAGTGTCCTCTGAAGGGGAAAGGTAGTGTCCTCTGAAGGGGAAAGGTAGTCCTCTGAAGGGGAAAGGTAGTCCACTCTGAAGGGGAGAAGGTAGTGTCCTCTGAAGGGGAAAGGTAGTGCCCTCTGAAGGGGAAAGGTAGTCCACTCTGAAGGGGAAAGGTAGTCCACTCTGAAGGGGAAAGGTAGTGTCCTCTGAAGGGGAAAGGTAGTCCACTCTGAAGGGGAAAGGTAGTGCCCTCTGAAGGGGAAAGGTAGTGCCCTCTGAAGGGGAAAGGTAGTGTCCTCTGAAGGGGAAAGGTAGTGTCCTCTGAAGGGGAAAGGTAGTCCACTCTGAAGGGGAAAGGTAGTGCCCTCTGAAGGGGAGAGGTAGTCCACTCTGAAGGGGAAAGGTAGTGTCCTCTGAAGGGGGAAGGTAGTGTCCTCTGAAGGGGAAAGGTAGTGTCCTCTGAAGGGGAAAGGTAGTCCACTCTGAAGGGGAAAGGTAGTCCACTCTGAAGGGGAAAGGTAGTGTCCTCTGAAGGGGAAAGGTAGTGTCCTCTGAAGGGGAAACGTAGTGTCCTCTGAAGGGGAAAGGTAGTGTCCTCTGAAAGGGGAAAGGTAGTGTCCTCTGAAGGGGAAAGGTAGTGTCCTCTGAAGGGGAACGGTAGTGTCCTCTGAAGGGGAAAGGTAGTGCCCTCTGAAGGGGAAAGGTAGTGCCCTCTGAAGGGGAAAGGTAGTCCACTCTGAAGGGGAAAGGTAGTGTCCTCTGAAGGGGAAAGGTAGTGTCCTCTGAAGGGGAAAGGTAGTGTCCTCTGAAGGGGAAAGGTAGTGTCCTCTGAAGGGGAAAGGTAGTGTCCTCTGAAGGGGAAAGGTAGTGTCCTCTGAAGGGGAAAGGTAGTGTCCTCTGAAGGAGGAAGGTAGTGTCCTCTGAAGGGGAAAGGTAGTCCTCTGAAGGGGAAAGGTAGTGCCCTCTGAAGGAGGAAGGTAGTGTCCTCTGAAGGGGAAATGTAGTCCACTCTGAAGGGGAAAGGTAGTGTCCTCTGAAGGGGAAAGGTAGTGCCCTCTGAAGGGGAAAGGTAGTCCACTCTGAAGGGGAAAGGTAGTGTCCTCTGAAGGGGAAAGGTAGTGTCCTCTGAAGGGGAAAGGTAGTGTCCTCTGAAGTGGAAAGGTAGTGTCCTCTGAAGGGGAAAGGTAGTGTCCTCTGAAGGGGAAAGGTAGTGTCCTCTGAAGGGGAAAGGTAGTGTCCTCTGAAGGAGGAAGGTAGTGCCCTCTGAAGGAGGAAGGTAGTGTCCTCTGAAGGGGAAAGGTAGTGCCCTCTGAAGGAGGAAGGAAGTGTCCTCTGAAGGGGAAAGGTAGTGCCCTCTGAAGGAGGAAGGAAGTGCCCTCTGAAGGAGGAAGGTAGTGCCCTCTGAAGGAGGAAGGTAGTGTCCTCTGAAGGGGAAAGGTAGTGCCCTCTGAAGGAGGAAGGTAGTGCCCTCTGAAGGAGGAAGGTAGTGTCCTCTGAAGGGGAAAGGTAGTGCCCTCTGAAGGAGGAAGGAAGTGTCCTCTGAAGGGGAAAGGTAGTGTCCTCTGAAGGAGGAAAGGTAGTCCTCTGAAGGGGAAAGGTAGTGTCCTCTGAAGGGGAAAGGTAGTCCACTCTGAAGGGGAGAAGGTAGTGTCCTCTGAAGGGGAAAGGTAGTGTCCTCTGAAGGGGAAAGGTAGTGTCCTCTGAAGGAGGAAGGAAGTGTCCTCTGAAGGGGAAAGGTAGTGTCCTCTGAAGGGGAAAGGTAGTCCTCTGAAGGGGAAAGGTAGTCCACTCTGAAGGGGAGAAGGTAGTGTCCTCTGAAGGGGAAAGGTAGTGTCCTCTGAAGGGGAAAGGTAGTCCTCTGAAGGGGAAAGGTAGTCCACTCTGAAGGGGAGAAGGTAGTGTCCTCTGAAGGGGAAAGGTAGTCCACTCTGAAGGGGAAAGGTAGTGTCCTCTGAAGGGGAAAGGTAGTCCACTCTGAAGGGGAAAGGTAGTGTCCTCTGAAGGGGAAAGGTAGTGTCCTCTGAAGGGGAAAGGTAGTGTCCTCTGAAGGAGGAAGGAAGTGTCCTCTGAAGGGGAAAGGTAGTGTCCTCTGAAGGGGAAAGGTAGTCCTCTGAAGGGGAAAGGTAGTCCACTCTGAAGGGGAGAAGGTAGTGTCCTCTGAAGGGGAAAGGTAGTCCACTCTGAAGGGGAAAGGTAGTGTCCTCTGAAGGGGAAAGGTAGTGTCCTCTGAAGGGGAGAGGTAGTGCCCTCTGAAGGGGAAAGGTAGTGTCCTCTGAAGGGGAAAGGTAGTGCCCTCTGAAGGGGAAAGGTAGTGTCCTCTGAAGGGGAAAGGTAGTGCCCTCTGAAGGGGAGAGGTAGTGCCCTCTGAAGGGGAAAGGTAGTGTCCTCTGAAGGGGAAAGGTAGTGTCCTCTGAAGGGGAAAGGTAGTGTCCTCTGAAGGGGAAAGGTAGTGCCCTCTGAAGGGGAAAGGTAGTGTCCTCTGAAGGGGAAAGGTAGTGTCCTCTGAAGGGGAAAGGTAGTGTCCTCTGAAACCATTGGCCCGCCCCATGAGCACAGACATTGATCTGGCGTCATGGGACAGCCCCTTTCTGCTCTTCTGAATATAACCCCCACCATGGGAATTTATCTTCAGACCATGTTTCTCTCAATTACGAGAGGGCTAAGGTTTGAGTAGAGACCATCTTACCTCGATACCCGAGAGGGCTAAGGTTTGAGTAGAGACCATCTTACCTCGATACCCGAGAGGGCTAAGGTTTGAGTAGAGACCATCTTACCTCGATACCCGAGAGGGCTAAGGTTTGAGTAGAGACCATCTTACCTCGATACCCGAGAGGGCTAAGGTTTGAGTAGAGACCATCTTACCTCGATACCCGAGAGGGCTAAGTTTTGAGTAGAGACCATCTTACCTCGATACCCGAGAGGGCTAAGGTTTGAGTAGAGACCATCTTACCTCGATACCCGAGAGGGCTAAGGTTTGAGCCCATTGCTAAATTCTTAACCATCCCACGTGGTTAAACTCTGAGACTATCGATCCGACAGAACAAGAACAAATATTTGATACTAATTTCTAGTCTGCAGCTAGGAATTATGTACCCGTGAACGCGAAGGCCGACAGCCGTCGAAAACATCTATTCTATAACAACATTGCTGAATGTTACTCTGAACTATCCATTCTAACCACGGCAGACAGAGAGAGAGAGAGAGCGGACAAACTCTCCAACAGAAACAAACTTTTCAACAGAGATCCCGACGACACACTGAGCGTAAAAATATATATTGATTGCAATTATTCCCGAATGAGTGAGCGTTCATGTGCAAAGGATTAGCATTTCAATTGTTATAATTATCAACTTTGTAGTGTCTTTTATCTCAGTCGACCCCCACTTCCCCTTTGTCCACCAAGCCGCGATGCTGGTTTATCCCACTAGGGAAACTCTGTTATTATTTCCTTGTAACTATCTACTGTTTGTTTGTTTCTTCATTTCTGGGATTATTTAGTTAGTTAATAAATGATTTAAGACAATTGATGTATGATTCATAGTGAAGACTGGGTTCGTGCAGATAACCAACAATTTACGACGTTTGGAATGAGACTAACGTGAGGTAAAGAATAATTCATTAATTATAAGACTAATTGACCAGATATTAAAATATCTGAAAGTTATTTTAGGAAAATTCTAACTTTGTAATCTGAATATTTTCCTTGGTGCCCCTACTTCCTAGTTAATTACATTTACATGGTTAGACTAATCACGTAATAATAATTACAGAGAATTGATTTGATAAACTAAGTCTTCAGTTTAATTATGCCAAAGACACGACAGCACAAAGCGGGGTCCATACAGAAATGGTTTATCGAGATCGGTGTGGAAGAACTTGACTGGCCTGCACAGAGCCCTGATCTCAACCCCATCGAACACCTTTGGGATGAGGTGGAACGCTGACTGCTAGCCAGGCCTAATCACCCAACATCAGTGTACGACCTCACTAAGGCTTTTGTTGCTGAATGGAATCAAGCCCTTGCAGCAATGTTCCAACATCTAGTCGAAAGCCTTTCCGGAAGATTTGAGGCTGCTATAGTGGAGGCAGTTAATGCCCATGATTTTGGAACAAGATGTTCGACTTTTGGTCATGTAGTATATGTTGCCAATGCCAATAAAGCCCTTTGAATGGAATTAAAGTATGTGTGTGTGTGTACACCCTGGTGAGTGCTGAGTATTAGGTTTCTATGTAATTTATTAGCTTGTTATACAAGACTGAGAAAGAGAAAGGAGTGGGGATAGAGAGGAGGGGGAGGGATAGAGTGGGGGGGGCAGAGAGAGAGGGGAGGGAGAGGGAGAACAGAAGAGGGGGCAGAGAGAGAGGGGAGGGAGAGGGAGAACAGATGAGGGGCAGAGAGAGGGGGGAGGGAGAGGGAGAACAGATGAGGGGGCAGAGAGAGAGAGGGGAGGGGTAGAGTGGGGGGGCAGAGAGAGGGGGGAGGGAGAGGGAGAACAGAAGAGGGGGCAGAGAGAGAGGGGAGGGAGAGGGAGAATAGAAGAGGGGGGCAGAGGGAGAGGGGTAGGGTAGAGTGGGGGGGCAGAGAGAGGGGGGGAGGGAGAGGGAGAACAGAAGAGGGGGAGGAAGAGGGAGAACAGATGAGGGGGCAGAGAGAGAGGGGGAGGGGTAGGGTGGGGGGGCAGAGAGAGAAGGGGGAGGGAGAGGGAGAACAGAAGAGGGGGCAGAGAGAGAGGGGAGGGAGAGGGAGAATAGAAGAGGGGTCAGAGGGAGAGGGGTAGGGTAGAGTGGGGGGCAGAGAGAGGGGGAGGGAGAACAGAAGAGGGGGCAGGGAGAGAGGGGACATGGAGACAGTGAGAAAGGGCAGACAGTCTGTATAGATAGAATGACAGAGAGAGAGAGACTTAACACAGAGAAATAAGGAGAGCCAACTGGAGATTGGTGGGTAGAACATTAAAAAAAGAGTTACCTTCACACCTACATAGCAACATGGACTTTACCACAGCAGCACAGTGAGATATTACATTTCAGTTTTACTCTCCATCTTCTCTGCTGGCTGCAATATTAATGGCCTCAAACAAACAAACAAACAAACAAACAGACAGACAGACAGACAGACAGACAGACAGACAGACAGACAGACAGACAGACAGACAGACAGACAGACAGACAGACAGACAGACAGACAGACAGACAGACAGACAGACAGACAGACAGACAGACAGACAGACAGACAGACAGACAGACAGACAGACAGACAGACAGACAGACAGACAGACAGACAGACAGACAGACAGACAGACAGACAGACAGACAGACAGACAGACAGACAGACAGACAGACAGACAGACAGACAGACAGACAGACAGACAGACAGACAGACAGACAGACAGACAGACAGACAGACAGACAGACAGACAGACAGACAGACAGACAGACAGACAGACAGACAGACAGACAGACAGACAGACAGACAGACAGACAGACAGACAGACAGACAGACAGACAGACAGACAGACAGACAGACAGACAGACAGACAGACAGACAGACAGACAGACAGACAGACAGACAGACAGACAGACAGACAGACAGACAGACAGACAGACAGACAGACAGACAGACAGACAGACAGACAGACAGACAGACAGACAGACAGACAGACAGACAGACAGACAGACAGACAGACAGACAGACAGACAGACAGACAGACAGACAGACAGACAGACAGACAGACAGACAGACAGACAGACAGACAGACAGACAGACAGACAGACAGACAGACAGACAGACAGACAGACAGACAGACAGACAGACAGACAGACAGACAGACAGACAGACAGACAGACAGACAGACAGACAGACAGACAGACAGACAGACAGACAGACAGACAGACAGACAGACAGACAGACAGACAGACAGACAGACAGACAGACAGACAGACAGACAGACAGACAGACAGACAGACAGACAGACAGACAGACAGACAGACAGACAGACAGACAGACAGACAGACAGACAGACAGACAGACAGACAGACAGACAGACAGACAGACAGACAGACAGACAGACAGACAGACAGACAATGACTGGAATGAACACAGTAATGTTTGGAATAATGTCTAGAATAATATCTGTAATCATGTCTGGAATAATGTTTGTAATAATGTCTGTGATAATGTCTAGAATAAGGTTTTTAATAATGTCTGTAATAATGTCTAGAATAATGTCTGTAATCATGTCTGGATTAATGTTTGTAATAATGTCTGTGATAATGTCTAGAATAAGGTTTTTAATAATGTCTGTAATAATGTCTAGAATAATGTCTGGAATAATGTTTGTAATAATGTCTGTGATAATGTCTAGAATAAGGTTTTTAATAATGTCTGTAATAATGTCTAGAATAATGTCTGTAATCATGTCTGGATTAATGTTTGTAATAATGTCTGTGATAATGTCTAGAATAAGGTTTTTAATAATGTCTGTAATAATGTCTAGAATAATGTCTGGAATAATGTTTGTAATAATGTCTGTGATAATGTCTAGAATAAGGTTTTTAATAATGTCTGTAATAATGTCTAGAATAATGTCTGTAATCATGTCTGGATTAATGTTTGTAATAATGTCTGTGATAATGTCTAGAATAAGGTTTTTAATAATGTCTGTAATAATGTCTGTAATAATGTCTAGAATAATGTCTGGAATAATGTTTGTAATAATGTCTAGAATAATGTCTAGAATAAGGTTTTTAATAATGTCTGTAATATTGTCTAGAATAATGTCTGGAATAATGTTTTTAATAATGTCTGTAATAATGTCTAGAATAATGTCTGGAATAATGTTTTTAATAATGTCTGTAATAATGTCTAGAATAATGTCTGTAATCATGTCTGGAATAATGTTTGTAATAATGTCTAGAATAATGTCTAGAATAAGGTTTTTAATAATGTCTGTAATAATGTCTAGAATAATGTCTAGAATAATGTTTTTAATAATGTCTGTAATAATGTCTAGAATAATGTCTGGAATAATGTTTTTAATAATGTCTGTAATAATGTCTAGAATAATGTCTGTAATCATGTCTGGAATAATGTTTGTAATAATGTCTAGAATAATGTCTAGAATAAGGTTTTTAATAATGTCTGTAATAATGTCTAGAATAATGTCTGGAATAATGTCGAGAATAATGGTTTTAATCATGTCTGTAATAATGTGTAGAATAATGTCTGTAATAATGTTTGTAATCATGTCTGTGATAATGTTTGTAATAATGTCTGTAATAATGTTTTAAATATTGTCTAGAAGAGCCTCCAATTGGCCGAGCGTCGTCCGGGTTAGGGAGGGCTTGGCCGGTAGGGATGTCCTTGTCTCATCGCGCACCAGCGACTCCTGTGGCGGGCCGGGCGTAGTGCGCGCTGACCAAGGTTGCCAGGTGCACGGTGTTTCCTCTGACACATTGAACCTTTACAGATATGAAACATTAACCTCAACAGTTACGAAACATGAACCTCAACAGGTATGAAACATGAACCTCAACAGTTATGAAACATGAACCTCAACAGGTATGAAACATGAAAACGGTGGGTATGCAAGTGTGTATTTGTGTGAGAACATGCTGTGTAACAGGGTGTGTGTTTGTGTGAGAACATGCTCTGTAACAGGGTGTGTATTTGTGTGAGAACATGCTCTGTAACAGGGTGTGTATTTGTGTGAGAACATGCTCTGTAATAGGGTGTGTATTTGTGTGAGAACATGCTCTGTAACAGGGTGTGTATTTGTGTGAGAACATGCTCTGTAACAGGGTGTGTGTTTGTGTGAGAACATGCTCTGTAACAGGGTATGTGTTTGTGTGAGAACATGCTCTGTAACAGGGTGTGTATTTGTGTGAGAACATGCTCTGTAATTGGGTGTGTATTTGTGTGAGAACATGCTCTGTAATAGGGTGTGTGTTTGTGTGAGAACATGCTCTGTAACAGGGTGTGTATTTGTGTGAGAACATGCTCTGTAACAGGGTGTGTATTTGTGTGAGAACATGCTCTGTAACAGGGTGTGTGTTTGTGTGAGAACATGCTCTGTAATTGGGTGTGTATTTGTGTGAGAACATGCTCTGTAACAGGGTGTGTATTTGTGTGAGAACATGCTCTGTAACAGGGTGTGTATTTGTGTGAGAACATGCTCTGTAACAGGGTGTGTGTTTGTGTGAGAACATGCTCTGTAACAGGGTGTGTATTTGTGTGAGAACATGCTCTGTAACAGGGTGTTTATTTGTGTGAGAACATGCTCTGTAACAGGGTGTGTATTTGTGTGAGAACATGCTCTGTAACAGGGTGTTTATTTGTGTGAGAACATGCTCTGTAACAGGGTGTGTATTTGTGTGAGAACATGCAATGTAATTGGGTTTGTATTTGTGTGAGAACATGCTCTGTAATTGGGTGTATTTGTGTGAGAGCATGCTCTGTAACAGGGTGTGTATTTGTGTGAGAACATGCTCTGTAACAGGGTGTGTATTTGTGTGAGAACATGCTCTGTAACAGGGTGTGTATTTGTGTGAGAACATGCTCTGTAACAGGGTGTGTATTTGTGTGAGAACATGCTCTGTAACAGGGTGTGTATTTGTGTGAGAACATGCTCTGTAACAGGGTGTGTATTTGTCTGAGAACATGCTCTGTAATTGGGTGTGTATTTGTGTGAGAACATGCTCTGTAACAGGGTGTGTATTTGTGTGAGAACATGCTCTGTAACAGGGTGTGTATTTGTGTGAGAACATGCTCTGTAATTGGGTGTGTATTTGTGTGAGAACATGCTCTGTAATTGGGTGTGTATTTGTGTGAGAACATGCTCTGTAACAGGGTGTGTATTTGTGTGAGAACATGCTCTGTAACAGGGTGTGTATTTGTGTGAGAACATGCTCTGTAACAGGGTGTGTATTTGTGTGAGAACATGCTCTGTAACAGGGTGTGTATTTGTGTGAGAACATGCTCTGTAACAGGGTGTGTATTTGTGTGAGAACATGCTCTGTAACAGGGTGTGTATTTGTCTGAGAACATGCTCTGTAATTGGGTGTGTATTTGTGTGAGAACATGCTCTGTAACAGGGTGTGTATTTGTGTGAGAACATGCTCTGTAACAGGGTGTGTATTTGTGTGAGAACATGCTCTGTAATAGGGTGTGTATTTGTGTGAGAACATGCTCTGTAACAGGGTGTGTATTTGTGTGAGAACATGCTCTGTAACAGGGTGTGTATTTGTCTGAGAACATGCTCTGTAATTGGGTGTGTATTTGTGTGAGAACATGCTCTGTAACAGGGTGTGTATTTGTGTGAGAACATGCTCTGTAATTGGGTGTCTTTGTGTGAGAACATGCTCTGTAACAGGGTGTGTATTTGTCTGAGAACATGCTCTGTAACAGGGTGTGTATTTGTGTGAGAACATGCTCTGTAATTGGGTGTATTTGTGTGAGAACATGCTCTGTAATTGGGTGTATTTGTCTGAGAACATGCTCTGTAATTGTGTGTATTTGTGTGAGAACATGCTCTGTAACAGGGTGTGTATTTGTCTGAGAATATGCTCTGTAATTGTGTGTGTATTTGTGTGAGAACATGCTCTGTAATTGTGTGTGTTTGTCTGAGAACATGCTCTGTAATTGTGTGTATTTGTGTGAGAACATGCTCTGTAATTGTGTGTATTTGCGTGAGAACATGCTCTGTAATTGTGTGTATTTGTGTGAGAACATGCTCTGTAATTGTGTGTATTTGTGTGAGAACATGCTCTGTAATTGTGTGTATTTGTGTGAGAACATGCTCTGTAATTGTGTGTATTTGTGTGAGAACATGCTCTGTAATTGGGTGTATTTGTCTGAGAACATGCTCTGTATCAGGGTGTGTATTTGTCTGAGAACATGCTCTGTAACAGGGTGTGTGTTTGTCTGAGAACATGCTCTGTAATTGGGTGTATTTGTCTGATAACATGCTCTGTAACAGGGTGTGTATTTGTGTGAGAACATGCTCTGTAATTGTGTGTATTTGTGTGAGAACATGCTCTGTAACAGGGTGTGTATTTGTCTGAGAACATGCTCTGTAACAGGGTGTGTGTTTGTGTGAGAACATGCTCTGTAATTGGGTGTGTATTTGTCTGAGAACATGCTCTGTAATTGGGTGTGTGTTTGTGTGAGAACATGCTCTGTAATTGGGTGTATTTGTGTGAGAACATGCTCTGTAACAGGGTGTGTATTTGTCTGAGAACATGCTCTGTAATTGGGTGTGTATTGTGTGAGAACATGCTCTGTAACAGGGTGTGTATTTGTCTGAGAACATGCTCTGTAACAGGGTGTGTATTGTGTGAGAACATGCTCTGTAACAGGGTGTGTATTTGTGTGAGAACATGCTCTGTAACAGGGTGTGTATTTGTGTGA
Source organism: Oncorhynchus masou masou (assembly GCF_036934945.1). Lineage (NCBI taxonomy): Eukaryota > Metazoa > Chordata > Actinopteri > Salmoniformes > Salmonidae > Oncorhynchus > Oncorhynchus masou. The sequence continues at coordinate 48,869 of NW_027000101.1, forward strand.
GAACATGCTCTGTAACAGGGTGTGTATTTGTCTGAGAACATGCTCTGTAATTGTGTGTGTGTTTGTGTGAGAACATGCTCTGTAATAGGGTGTGTGTTTGTGTGAGAACATGCTCTGTAACAGGGTGTGTGTTTGTGTGAGAACATGCTCTGTAACAGGGTGTGTATTTGTGTGAGAACATGCTCTGTAACAGGGTGTGTGTTTGTGTGAGAATATGCTCTGTAACAGGGTGTGTATTTGTGTGAGAACATGCTCTGTAACAGGGTGTGTATTTGTGTGAGAACATGCTCTGTAACAGGGTGTGTATTTGTCTGAGAACATGCTCTGTAATTGTGTGTGTATTGTCTGAGAACATGCTCTGTAATTGGGTGTGTATTTGTCTGAGAACATGCTCTGTAACAGGGTGTGTATTTGTCTGAGAACATGCTCTGTAATTGGGTGTGTATTTGTCTGAGAACATGCTCTGTAACAGGGTGTGTATTTGTGTGAGAACATGCTCTGTAACAGGGTGTGTATTTGTGTGAGAACATGCTCTGTAATTGGGTGTATTTGTCTGAGAACATGCTCTGTAACAGGGTGTGTATTTGTCTGAGAACATGCTCTGTAACAGGGTGTGTATTGTCTGAGAACATGCTCTGTAATTGTGTGAGAACATGCTCTGTAACAGGGTGTGTATTTGTCTGAGAACATGCTCTGTATCAGGGTGTGTATTTGTCTGAGAACATGCTCTGTAATTGGGTGTATTTGTCTGAGAACATGCTCTGTAATTGGGTGTATTTGTCTGAGAACATGCTCTGTAACAGGGTGTGTATTTGTGTGAGAACATGCTCTGTAATTGTGTGTATTTGCGTGAGAACATGCTCTGTAATTGTGTGTATTTGTGTGAGAACATGCTCTGTAATTGTGTGTATTTGTGTGAGAACATGCTCTGTAATTGTGTGTATTTGTGTGAGAACATGCTCTGTAATTGTGTGTATTTGTGTGAGAACATGCTCTGTAATTGGGTGTATTTGTCTGAGAACATGCTCTGTATCAGGGTGTGTATTTGTCTGAGAACATGCTCTGTAACAGGGTGTGTGTTTGTCTGAGAACATGCTCTGTAATTGGGTGTATTTGTCTGATAACATGCTCTGTAACAGGGTGTGTATTTGTGTGAGAACATGCTCTGTAATTGTGTGTATTTGTGTGAGAACATGCTCTGTAACAGGGTGTGTATTTGTCTGAGAACATGCTCTGTAACAGGGTGTGTGTTTGTGTGAGAACATGCTCTGTAATTGGGTGTGTATTTGTCTGAGAACATGCTCTGTAATTGGGTGTGTGTTTGTGTGAGAACATGCTCTGTAATTGGGTGTATTTGTGTGAGAACATGCTCTGTAACAGGGTGTGTATTTGTCTGAGAACATGCTCTGTAATTGGGTGTGTATTGTGTGAGAACATGCTCTGTAACAGGGTGTGTATTTGTCTGAGAACATGCTCTGTAACAGGGTGTGTATTGTGTGAGAACATGCTCTGTAACAGGGTGTGTATTTGTGTGAGAACATGCTCTGTAACAGGGTGTGTATTTGTGTGAGAACATGCTCTGTAACAGGGTGTGTATTTGTCTGAGAACATGCTCTGTAATTGTGTGTGTGTTTGTGTGAGAACATGCTCTGTAATAGGGTGTGTGTTTGTGTGAGAACATGCTCTGTAACAGGGTGTGTGTTTGTGTGAGAACATGCTCTGTAACAGGGTGTGTATTTGTGTGAGAACATGCTCTGTAACAGGGTGTGTGTTTGTGTGAGAATATGCTCTGTAACAGGGTGTGTATTTGTGTGAGAACATGCTCTGTAACAGGGTGTGTATTTGTGTGAGAACATGCTCTGTAACAGGGTGTGTATTTGTCTGAGAACATGCTCTGTAATTGTGTGTGTATTGTCTGAGAACATGCTCTGTAATTGGGTGTGTATTTGTCTGAGAACATGCTCTGTAACAGGGTGTGTATTTGTCTGAGAACATGCTCTGTAATTGGGTGTGTATTTGTCTGAGAACATGCTCTGTAACAGGGTGTGTATTTGTGTGAGAACATGCTCTGTAACAGGGTGTGTATTTGTGTGAGAACATGCTCTGTAATTGGGTGTATTTGTCTGAGAACATGCTCTGTAACAGGGTGTGTATTTGTCTGAGAACATGCTCTGTAACAGGGTGTGTATTGTCTGAGAACATGCTCTGTAATTGTGTGAGAACATGCTCTGTAACAGGGTGTGTATTTGTCTGAGAACATGCTCTGTATCAGGGTGTGTATTTGTCTGAGAACATGCTCTGTAATTGGGTGTATTTGTCTGAGAACATGCTCTGTAATTGGGTGTATTTGTCTGAGAACATGCTCTGTAACAGGGTGTGTATTTGTGTGAGAACATGCTCTGTAACAGGGTGTGTATTTGTGTGAGACCATGCTCTGTAACAGGGTGTGTATTTGTGTGAGAACATGCTCTGTAACAGGGTGTGTATTTGTGTGAGAACATGCTCTGTAATTGGGTGTGTATTTGTCTGAGAACATGCTCTGTAATTGGGTGTGTGTTTGTGTGAGAACATGCTCTGTAATTGGGTGTATTTGTGTGAGAACATGCTCTGTAACAGGGTGTGTATTTGTCTGAGAACATGCTCTGTAATTGGGTGTGTATTGTGTGAGAACATGCTCTGTAACAGGGTGTGTATTTGTCTGAGAACATGCTCTGTAACAGGGTGTGTATTGTGTGAGAACATGCTCTGTAACAGGGTGTGTATTTGTGTGAGAACATGCTCTGTAACAGGGTGTGTATTTGTGTGAGAACATGCTCTGTAACAGGGTGTGTATTTGTCTGAGAACATGCTCTGTAATTGTGTGTGTGTTTGTGTGAGAACATGCTCTGTAATAGGGTGTGTGTTTGTGTGAGAACATGCTCTGTAACAGGGTGTGTGTTTGTGTGAGAACATGCTCTGTAACAGGGTGTGTATTTGTGTGAGAACATGCTCTGTAACAGGGTGTGTATTTGTCTGAGAACATGCTCTGTAACAGGGTGTGTATTGTGTGAGAACATGCTCTGTAACAGGGTGTGTATTTGTGTGAGAACATGCTCTGTAACAGGGTGTGTATTTGTGTGAGAACATGCTCTGTAACAGGGTGTGTATTTGTCTGAGAACATGCTCTGTAATTGTGTGTGTGTTTGTGTGAGAACATGCTCTGTAATAGGGTGTGTGTTTGTGTGAGAACATGCTCTGTAACAGGGTGTGTGTTTGTGTGAGAACATGCTCTGTAACAGGGTGTGTATTTGTGTGAGAACATGCTCTGTAACAGGGTGTGTGTTTGTGTGAGAATATGCTCTGTAACAGGGTGTGTATTTGTGTGAGAACATGCTCTGTAACAGGGTGTGTATTTGTGTGAGAACATGCTCTGTAACAGGGTGTGTATTTGTCTGAGAACATGCTCTGTAATTGTGTGTGTATTGTCTGAGAACATGCTCTGTAATTGGGTGTGTATTTGTCTGAGAACATGCTCTGTAACAGGGTGTGTATTTGTCTGAGAACATGCTCTGTAATTGGGTGTGTATTTGTCTGAGAACATGCTCTGTAACAGGGTGTGTATTTGTGTGAGAACATGCTCTGTAACAGGGTGTGTATTTGTGTGAGAACATGCTCTGTAATTGGGTGTATTTGTCTGAGAACATGCTCTGTAACAGGGTGTGTATTTGTCTGAGAACATGCTCTGTAACAGGGTGTGTATTGTCTGAGAACATGCTCTGTAATTGTGTGAGAACATGCTCTGTAACAGGGTGTGTATTTGTCTGAGAACATGCTCTGTATCAGGGTGTGTATTTGTCTGAGAACATGCTCTGTAATTGGGTGTATTTGTCTGAGAACATGCTCTGTAATTGGGTGTATTTGTCTGAGAACATGCTCTGTAACAGGGTGTGTATTTGTGTGAGAACATGCTCTGTAACAGGGTGTGTATTTGTGTGAGACCATGCTCTGTAACAGGGTGTGTATTTGTGTGAGAACATGCTCTGTAACAGGGTGTGTATTTGTGTGAGAACATGCTCTGTAATTGGGTGTGTATTTGTCTGAGAACATGCTCTGTAATTGGGTGTGTGTTTGTGTGAGAACATGCTCTGTAATTGGGTGTATTTGTGTGAGAACATGCTCTGTAACAGGGTGTGTATTTGTCTGAGAACATGCTCTGTAATTGGGTGTGTATTGTGTGAGAACATGCTCTGTAACAGGGTGTGTATTTGTCTGAGAACATGCTCTGTAACAGGGTGTGTATTGTGTGAGAACATGCTCTGTAACAGGGTGTGTATTTGTGTGAGAACATGCTCTGTAACAGGGTGTGTATTTGTGTGAGAACATGCTCTGTAACAGGGTGTGTATTTGTCTGAGAACATGCTCTGTAATTGTGTGTGTGTTTGTGTGAGAACATGCTCTGTAATAGGGTGTGTGTTTGTGTGAGAACATGCTCTGTAACAGGGTGTGTGTTTGTGTGAGAACATGCTCTGTAACAGGGTGTGTATTTGTGTGAGAACATGCTCTGTAACAGGGTGTGTGTTTGTGTGAGAACATGCTCTGTAACAGGGTGTGTATTTGTGTGAGAACATGCTCTGTAACAGGGTGTGTATTTGTGTGAGAACATGCTCTGTAACAGGGTGTGTATTTGTCTGAGAACATGCTCTGTAATTGTGTGTGTATTGTCTGAGAACATGCTCTGTAATTGGGTGTGTATTTGTCTGAGAACATGCTCTGTAATTGGGTGTGTGTTTGTGTGAGAACATGCTCTGTAATTGGGTGTATTTGTGTGAGAACATGCTCTGTAACAGGGTGTGTATTTGTCTGAGAACATGCTCTGTAATTGGGTGTGTATTGTGTGAGAACATGCTCTGTAACAGGGTGTGTATTTGTCTGAGAACATGCTCTGTAACAGGGTGTGTATTGTGTGAGAACATGCTCTGTAACAGGGTGTGTATTTGTCTGAGAACATGCTCTGTAATTGGGTGTGTGTTTGTGTGAGAACATGCTCTGTAATTGGGTGTATTTGTGTGAGAACATGCTCTGTAACAGGGTGTGTATTTGTCTGAGAACATGCTCTGTAATTGGGTGTGTATTGTGTGAGAACATGCTCTGTAACAGGGTGTGTATTTGTCTGAGAACATGCTCTGTAACAGGGTGTGTATTGTGTGAGAACATGCTCTGTAACAGGGTGTGTATTTGTGTGAGAACATGCTCTGTAACAGGGTGTGTATTTGTGTGAGAACATGCTCTGTAACAGGGTGTGTATTTGTCTGAGAACATGCTCTGTAATTGTGTGTGTGTTTGTGTGAGAACATGCTCTGTAATAGGGTGTGTGTTTGTGTGAGAACATGCTCTGTAACAGGGTGTGTGTTTGTGTGAGAACATGCTCTGTAACAGGGTGTGTATTTGTGTGAGAACATGCTCTGTAACAGGGTGTGTTTGTTTGTGTGAGAAACATGCTCTGTAACAGGGTGTGTATTTGTGTGAGAACATGCTCTGTAACAGGGTGTGTATTTGTGTGAGAACATGCTCTGTAACTGAGAACATGCTCTGTAATTGTGTGTGTATTGTCTGAGAACATGCTCTGTAATTGTGTGTGTATTGTCTGAGAACATGCTCTGTAACAGGGTGTGTATTTGTCTGAGAACATGCTCTGTAATTGGGTGTGTATTTGTCTGAGAACATGCTCTGTAACAGGGTGTGTATTTGTCTGAGAACATGCTCTGTAACAGGGTGTGTATTTGTGTGTAATTTGTATTTGTCTGAGAACATGCTCTGTAACAGGGTGTGTATTTGTCTGAGAACATGCTCTGTAACAGTGGGTGTATTGTCTGAGAACATGCTCTGTAATTGGGTGTGTATTTGTCTGAGAACATGCTCTGTAACAGGGTGTGTATTTGTCTGAGAACATGCTCTGTAAAGGGTGTGTATTTGTCTGAGAACATGCTCTGTAACAGGGTGGGAACATGCTCTGTATTTGTATTTGTCTGAGAACATGCTCTGTAATTGTGTGTGTATTTGTGTGAGAACATGCTCTGTAACAGGGTGTGTATTTGTCTGAGAACATGCTCTGTAATTGGGTGTGTATTTGTCTGAGAACATGCTCTGTAACAGGGTGTGTATTTGTGTGAGAACATGCTCTGTAACAGGGTGTGTATTTGTGTGAGAACATGCTCTGTAACAGGGTGTGTATTTGTGTGAGAACATGCTCTGTAACAGGGTGTGTATTTGTGTGAGAACATGCTCTGTAATTGGGTGTATTTGTGTGAGAACATGCTCTGTAACAGGGTGTGTATTGTCTGAGAACATGCTCTGTAATTGTGTGAGAACATGCTCTGTAAAAGGGTGTGTATTTGTCTGAGAACATGCTCTGTAACAGGGTGTGTATTTGTCTGAGAACATGCTCTGTAATTGGGTGTATTTGTCTGAGAACATGCTCTGTAATTGTGTGTGTATTTGTGTGAGAACATGCTCTGTAACAGGGTGTGTGTTTGTCTGAGAACATGCTCTGTAATTGGGTGTGTATTTGTCTGAGAACATGCTCTGTAACAGGGTGTGTATTTGTGTGAGAACATGCTCTGTAACAGGGTGTGTATTTGTGTGAGAACATGCTCTGTAACAGGGTGTGTATTTGTGTGAGAACATGCTCTGTAACAGGGTGTGTATTTGTGTGAGAACATGCTCTGTAATTGGGTGTATTTGTGTGAGAACATGCTCTGTAATTGGGTGTATTTGTGTGAGAACATGCTCTGTAATTGGGTGTATTTGTGTGAGAACATGCTCTGTAACAGGGTGTGTATTTGTCTGAGAACATGCTCTGTAACAGGGTGTGTATTTGTCTGAGAACATGCTCTGTAATTGGGTGTATTTGTCTGAGAACATGCTCTGTAACAGGGTGTGTATTTGTGTGAGAACATGCTCTGTAACAGGGTGTGTATTTGTGTGAGAACATGCTCTGTAACAGGGTGTGTATTTGTCTGAGAACATGCTCTGTAACAGGGTGTGTATTTGTGTGAGAACATGCTCTGTAATTGGGTGTGTATTTGTGTGAGAACATGCTCTGTAATTGGGTGTGTATTTGTGTGAGAACATGCTCTGTAACAGGGTGTGTATTTGTCTGAGAACATGCTCTGTAATTGTGTGTGTATTTGTGTGAGAACATGCTCTGTAACAGGGTGTGTATTTGTGTGAGAACATGCTCTGTAACAGGGTGTGTATTTGTGTGAGAACATGCTCTGTAACAGGGTGTGTATTTGTGTGAGAACATGCTCTGTAATTGTGTGTGTATTTGTGTGAGAACATGCTCTGTAATAGGGTGTGTATTTGTGTGAGAACATGCTCTGTAACAGGGTGTGTATTTGTCTGAGAACATGCTCTGTAATTGTGTGTGTATTTGTCTGAGAACATGCTCTGTAACAGGGTGTGTATTTGTCTGAGAACATGCTCTGTAATTGTGTGTGTATTTGTGTGAGAACATGCTCTGTAATAGGGTGTGTATTTGTGTGAGAACATGCTCTGTAACAGGGTGTGTATTTGTCTGAGAACATGCTCTGTAATTGTGTGTGTATTTGTCTGAGAACATGCTCTGTAACAGGGTGTGTATTTGTCTGAGAACATGCTCTGTAATTGTGTGTGTATTTGTCTGAGAACATGCTCTGTAATTGTGTGTGTATTTGTCTGAGAACATGCTCTGTAATTGTGTGTGTATTTGTCTGAGAACATGCTCTGTAATTGTGTGTGTATTTGTGTGAGAACATGCTATGTAACAGGGTGTGTATTTGTGTGAGAACATGCTCTGTAATTGTGTGTGTATTTGTGTGAGAACATGCTCTGTAATTGTGTGTGTATTTGTGTGAGAACATGCTCTGTAATTGGGTGTGTATTTGTCTGAGAACATGCTCTGTAACAGGGTGTGTATTTGTGTGAGAACATGCTCTGTAACAGGGTGTGTATTTGTGTGAGAACATGCTCTGTAACAGGGTGTGTATTTGTGTGAGAACATGCTCTGTAATTGGGTGTGTATTTGTGTGAGAACATGCTCTGTAATTGTGTGTGTATTTGTGTGAGAACATGCTCTGTAATTGTGTGTGTATTTGTGTGAGAACATGCTCTGTAATAGGGTGTGTATTTGTGTGAGAACATGCTCTGTAACAGGGTGTAACAGTGTGTATTTGTCTGAGAACATGCTCTGTAATTGGGTGTGTATTTGTGTGAGAACATGCTCTGTAACAGGGTGTGTATTCGTGTGAGAACATGCTCTGTAATTGGGTGTGTATTTGTGTGAGAACATGCTCTGTAACAGGGTGTGTATTTGTGTGAGAACATGCTCTGTAACAGGGTGTGTATTTGTGTGAGAACATGCTCTGTAACAGGGTGTGTATTTGTGTGAGAACATGCTCTGTAATTGGGTGTGTATTTGTGTGAGAACATGCTCTGTAACAGGGTGTGTATTTGTGTGAGAACATGCTCTGTAATTGGGTGTGTATTTGTGTGAGAACATGCTCTGTAACAGGGTGTGTATTTGTCTGAGAACATGCTCTGTAACAGGGTGTGTATTTGTGTGAGAACATGCTCTGTAACAGGGTGTGTATATGTGTGAGAACATGCTCTGTAATTGGGTGTGTATTTGTCTGAGAACATGCTCTGTAACAGGGTGTGTATTTGTCTGAGAACATGCTCTGTAACAGGGTGTGTATTTGTGTGAGAACATGCTCTGTAACAGGGTGTGTATTTGTGTGAGAACATGCTCTGTAACAGGGTGTGTATTTGTCTGAGAACATGCTCTGTAACAGGGTGTGTATTTGTGTGAGAACATGCTGTGTAACAGGGTGTGTATTTGTGTGAGAACATGCTCTGTAACAGGGTGTGTATTTGTGTGAGAACATGCTCTGTAACAGGGTGTGTATTTGTGTGAGAACATGCTCTGTAACAGGGTGTGTGTTTGTGTGAGAACATGCTCTGTAATTGGGTGTGTTTGTGTGAGAACATGCTCTGTAATTGGGTGTGTTTGTCTGAGAACATGCTCTGTAATTGGGTGTGTATTTGTCTCAGAACATGCTCTGTAACAGGGTGTGTATTTGTCTGAGAACATGCTCTGTAACAGGGTGTGTGTTTGTGTGAGAACATGCTCTGTAACAGGGTGTGTATTTGTCTGAGAACATGCTCTGTAACAGGGTGTGTATTTGTCTGAGAACATGCTCTGTAACAGGGTGTGTATTTGTCTGAGAACATGCTCTGTAACAGGGTGTGTATTTGTGTGAGAACATGCTCTGTAACAGGGTGTGTATTTGTGTGAGAACATGCTCTGTAATTGGGTGTGTATTTGTCTCAGAACATGCTCTGTAACAGGGTGTGTATTTGTCTGAGAACATGCTCTGTAACAGGGTGTGTGTTTGTGTGAGAACATGCTCTGTAACAGGGTGTGTATTTGTCTGAGAACATGCTCTGTAATTGGGTGTATTTGTCACATGACTCTACCTCCTTCCTGATTCCTCCATATGACTTCAGCCTTTATTTTTGATGTTTTTTTTTACTTCATCCTTTATCTTCACCCTGCATGACATCACCTCAAAGGACTTAAACCTGCAGGGTGTTTCTCCGGCCAGGGAGTCTGTTTGCTCTGCGTTCTAACAGCAGTGATGTCAGCCCTGCAGAGAGAGGGGAGCGCGGGAAAGAGAGAGGGGAAGGAGTGAGATAGAGAGAGATGGAGAAAGAGGGGGAGAGAGAGAGAGGAGGGAAGGGGGGGTGACATGGGAAGATGAAATGCTGCAGCACCCCTGCCTTACGTGTCCATAGCTGTGCCAACTCCCCCCCCCCCCACTCCTCTTCTCCCCACACCTCTTCGCTCCTCTCGCTACTCTCGCTCCTGTCACTCTCCTCTCTCTCTCCTGTCTCTCTCCTCTCTCTCCTGTATCTCCCCTCCTCTCCTGTCTCTCCTCTCCTGTCTCTCTCCTCCTCTCCTGTCTCTCTCCTCTCTCTCCCATCTCTCTCCTGTCTCTCTCCTCTCTCTCCTATCTCTCCTCCTCTCCTGTCTCTCTCCTCTCTCGCTCCTCTCTCTCCTGTCTCTCTCCACCTCTCCTGTCTCCACCTCTCCTCTCTCTCTCCTCCTCTCTCTCTCCTCCCCCCTGTCCCTCTCCACCTCTCCTCTCTCTCCTGACTCTCTCCCCCTCTCCTGTCTGTCTCCTCTCTCTCCTGGCTCTCTCCTCCTCTCCTGTCTCTCTCCTGTCTCTCTCCCTCTCCTATTTCTCCTGTCTCTCTCCTCTCTCTCTACCACTCTACACACTCTACACACTCTACACTCTACACACTACACACTCTACACTCTACACTCTACACACTACACACTCTACACTCTACACTCTACACACTACACTCTACACTCTACACTCTACACTCTACACTCTACACACTCTACACTCTACACACTCTACACACTCTACACACTCTACACACTCTACACACTCCACACTCTCCCCACAATGTCCCTACACTCTCTCTACACACTACACACTGTCCCTACACACTCTCTCTACACACTACACACTGTCCCTACACTCTCTCTACACACTACACACTGTCCCTACACACTCTCTCTACACACTGTCCCTACACACTCTCCCTACACACTACACACTCTCCCTACACACTGACCCTACACACTGTCCCTACACACTCTCCCTACACACTGTCCCTAGACTCTCTCTACACATTGTCCCTACACACTCTCCCTACACACTGTCCCTACACTCTCTCTACACACTGTCCCTACACACTCTCCCTACACAATACACACTCTCCCTACACACTGTCCCTACACACTGTCCCTAGACTCTCTCTACACACTGTCCCTACACTCTTTCTACACACTGTCCCTACACACTCTCCCTACACACTGTCCCTACACACTCTCCCTACACACTGTCCCTACACTCTCTCTACACACTGTCCCTACACACTCTCCCTACACAATACACACTCTCCCTACACACTCTCCCTACACAATACACACTCTCCCTACACACTGTCCCTACACACTGTCCCTAGACTCTCTCTACACACTGTCCCTACACTCTTTCTACACACTGTCCCTACACACTCTCTCTACACACTGTCCCTACACACTCTCTCTACACACTACACACTATCCCTACACACTGTCCCTACACTCTCCCTACACACTGTCCCTAGACTCTCTCTACACACTGTCCCCACACACTCTCTACACCCTGTCCCCACACACTGCCCCTACACACTCTCTCTACACACTACACACTATCCCCACACACTGTCCCTACACTCTCTCTACACACTCTCTCTTACACACTGTACACTCTATCTACACACTGTCCCCACACACTGTCCCTACACACTCTCTACACACTGTCCCCACACACTGTCCCTACACACTCTCTACACACTGTCCCTACACTCTCTCTACACACTCTCTCTACACACTGTCCCTACACTCTCTCTACACACTGTCCCTACACACATATCAGATCATTACCAATGCATGACACATCTGTATTTTAAATAGCCCTACATGTGTGATTGTCTCGTGTCAGATCACATGCACACAGTGAATTTAGCACAATATAGTATTATTGACATATACAGTCGTGGCCAAAAGTTTTGAGAATGACACAAATATTAATTTTCACAAAGTCTACTGTCTCAGTTTGTATGATGGCAATTTGCATATACTCCAGAATGTTATGAAGAGTGGTCAGATGAATTGCAATTAATTGCAAAGTCCCTCTTTGCCATGCAAATGAAATGAATCCCCAAAAAAACATTTCCACTGCATTTCAGCCCTGCCACAAAAGGACCAGCTGACATCATGTCAGTGATTCTCTCGTTAACACAGGTGTGAGTGTTGACGAGGACAAGGCTGAAGATCACTCTGTCATGCTGATTGAGTTCAAATAACAGACTGGAAGCTTCAAAAGGAGGGTGGTGCTTGGAATCATTGTTCTTCCTCTGTCAACCATGGTTACCTGCAAGGAAACACTTGCTGTCATCATTGCTTTGCACAAAAGGGATTCACAGGCAAGGATATTGCTGCCAGTAAGATTGCACCTAAATCAACCATTTATTTGATTATCAATAGGAGAGCAGTTCAATTGTTGTGAGTAAGGCTTCAGGGCGCCCAAGAAAGTCCAGCAAGAGGCAGGACCGTCTCCTAAAGTTGATTCAGCTGCGGGATCGGGGCACCACCAGTACAGAGCTTGCTCCGGAATGGCAGAAGGCAGGTGTGAGTGCATCTGCACGCACAGTGAGGTGAAGACTTGTGGAGGATGGCCTGGTGTCAAGAAGGGCAGCAAAGAAGCCTATTCTCTCCAGGAAAAACATCAGGGACAGACTGATATTCTGCAAAAGGTACAGGGATTGGATTGGATTGCTGAGGACTGGGGTAAAGTCATTTTCTCTGATGAATCCCCTTTCTGATTGTTTGGGGCTTCCGGGAAACAGCTTGTCCGGAGAAGACAAGGTGAGCGCTACCATCAGTCCTGTGTCGTGCTAACAGTAAAGCACCCTGAGACCATTCATGTGTGGGGTTGCTTCTCAGCCAAGGGAGTGGGCTCACTCACAATTTTGCCTAAGAACACAGCCATGAATAAAGAATGGTACCAACACATCCTCCGAGAGCAACTTCTCCCAACCATACGGGAACAGTTTGGTGATGAACAATGCCTTTTCCAGCATGATGGAGCACCTTGCCATAAGGCAAAGGTGATAACTAAGTGGCTCGGGGAACAAAACATCAATATTTTGTGTCCATGGCCAGGAAACTCCCCAGACCTTAATCCCATTGAGAACTTGTGGTCAATCCTCAAGAGGCGGGTGGACAAACAAAAACCCACAAATTCTGACAAACTCCAAGCATTGATTATGCAAAAATGGGCTGCCATCAGTCAGGATGTGGCCCAGAAGTTAATTGACAGCATGCCAGGGTGGATTGCAGAGGTCTTGAAAAAGAAGGGTCAACACTTCATATATTGCCTCTTTGCATCAACTTTGTGTAATTGTCAATAAAAGCCTTTGACACCAAAGAAATGCTTGTAATTATACTTCAGTATCCATAGTAACACCTGACAAAAAATATCTAAAGACCCTGAAGCAGCAAACTTTGTGGAAATTAATATTTGTGTCATTCTCAAAACTTTTGGCCACCACTGTACACATGCCTGATATCAGCTGACAGTAGTATAGGGCTGGGCCTGTATGGGACTGTACCCAAATCATACCCACCCAGACTCTAACCCCGGACTCTAACCCCAGACATGAGTCAGCTAATTACACCAGTAAACTTCTGCTCTCTCACTCTCAGTCACTCCATGGCTCTGTTCTCACTCGCAGTCACTCCAGGGCTCTGTCCTCACTCTCAGTCACTCCAGGGCTCTGTCCTCACTCTCAGTCACTCCATGGCTCTGTCCTCACTCTCAGTCTCTCCAGGGCTCTGTCCTCACTCTCAGTCACTCCAGGGCTCTGTCCTCACTCGCAGGCCCTTCAAGGGTCTGTCCTCCTTCTCAGTCACTCCAGGGCTCTGTGCTCACTCTCAGTCACTCCAGGGCTCTGTTCTCACTCAGTTACTCCAGGGCTCTGTTCTCACTTAGTCACTCCAGGGCTCTGTTCTCACTTAGTCACTCCAGGGCTCTGTCCTCACTCTCAGTCACTCCAGGGCTCTGTTCTCACTTAGTCCCTCCAGGGCTCTGTTCTCACTCAGTCACTCCAGGGCTCTGTCCTCACTCTCAGTCACTCCAGGGCTCTGTCCTCACTCTCAATCACTCCAGGGCTCTGTCCTCACTCTCAGTCACTCCAGGGCTCTGTCCTCACTCTGTCACTCCATGGCTCTGTTCTCACTCGCAGTCACTCCAGGGCTCTGTCCTCACTCTCAGTCACTCCAGGGCTCTGTCCTCACTCTGTCACTCCAGGGCTCTGTCCTCACTCTCAGTCACTCCAGGGCTCTGTCCTCACTCTCAGTCACTCCATGGCTCTGTTCTCACTCGCAGTCACTCCAGGGCTCTGTTCTCACTCGCAGTCACTCCAGGGCTCTGTCCTCACTTTCAGTCACTCCAGGGCTCTGTCCTCACTCTGTCACTCCTGGGCTCTGTCCTCACTCTCTGTCACTCCAGAGCTCTGTCCTCATTCTCAGTCACTCCAGGGCTCTGTTCTCACTCGCAGTCACTCCAGGGCTCTGTCCTCACTCTCAGTCACCAGGGTTCTGTCCCAAATGGAACCCCATTCACTATAATGCTCTACTTTTACAATACTGACTGTCATTATAACTACATCATTGCAGTGTTGTTAAGGGAACGAGTGTGTGTGTGTGTGTGTGAACTCTGGGTGTCGGCAGAATCACTAAGATCTGTCTCACTGTTCGACGCTTTGTCTGCGTATGTCTCATATGCACACCCACAGCGAGAGAGAGACACTCACAGACACAGAGAGAGAGAGAGAGAGAGAGAGAGAGAGAGCGAGAGCGAGAGACACACACACACACACACACACACACACACAAACAAACACATGCTCTGAGCCTAATCAGGCTGAGCCACTAAGAAGCATGCAGTGTCTGTGTTGCAGTGTGTGTGTGTGTTGCAGTGTGTGTGTGTCTGTGTGGAACAGAGCTGCTGTTGTCTAGGGGAAAACAACAGGGTCATTTTACGTAACAACCCTTTAATCTCCTAGTTACCTTTTTACTGCTCTGTGTTCTGATTATCTACGACCGGTTCTGTCTGGCTGCGGCTGCCCTCTCTCTGTGCGCACAGGGCTGTTCTTGCCCCGTGTGTATGAATATACAATGTGTGGTGTGGCCAGTGGGTAACTTGAGGACACTCTCTGAGAGAACAGTAATGACCCGTGTGTGTGTGTGTGTGTGTGTGTGTGTGTGTGTGTGTGTGTGTGTGTGTGTGTGTGTGTGTGTGTGTGTGTGTAAACGTGTCCCAAAAATAATGGCACTGTCTCTATGCACACTGACAGGACTCTACACACTGACAGGACTCTATACACCCAACACACTGACGGGACTCTACACACTGACAGGACTCTACACACCCAACACACTGACAGGACCCAACACACTGACAGGACTCTACACACTGACAGAACTCTACACACTGACAGAACTCTACACACCCAACACACTGACGGGACTCTACAAACTGACAGGACCCAACACACCGACAGGACTCTACACACCGACAGGACTCTACACACCGACAGGACTCTACACACCGACAGGACTCTACATACTGACAGGACTCTACACACTGACAGGACTCTACACACCGACAGGACTCTACACACCGACAGGACTCTACACACCGACAGGACTCTACACACCGACAGGACTCTACATACTGACAGGACTCTACACACTGACGGGACTCTACACACTGACAGGACTCTACACACTGACAGGACTCAACACACCGACAGGACTCTACACACCGACAGGACTCTACACACTGACGGGACTCTACACACTGACAGGACTCTACACACTGACGGGACTCTACACACTGACAGGACTCTACACACTGACAGGACTCAACACACTGACAGGACTCTACACACCGACAGGACTCTACACACTCACAGGACTCTACACACTCACTGGACTCTACACACTGACAGGACTCTACACACTGACAGGACTCTACACACTGACACACTGACAGGACTCTACACACTGACAGGACTCTACACACTGACAGGACTCTACACACTGACAGGACTCTACACACTGACAGGACTCTACACACTGACAGGACTCTACACACCGACAGGACTCTACACACTCACATTTTGGATGTGATGTTTGGAACGCGGTAGTGAGTGTT
The DNA here is from genome assembly GCF_036934945.1 of Oncorhynchus masou masou. NCBI lineage: Eukaryota > Metazoa > Chordata > Actinopteri > Salmoniformes > Salmonidae > Oncorhynchus > Oncorhynchus masou. The sequence goes on from NW_027000101.1 coordinate 64,732, forward strand.
GCAAACGAGGACAGACGATTTTTACGCGCTTCAGCACTCGGCTGTCCTGTTCTGTGAGCTTGTGTGGCCTACCACTTTGCGGCTGAGCCGTTGTTTCTCCTAGACGTTTCCACTTCACAATAACAGCACTTACAGTTTATCGGAGCAGCTCTAGCTGGGCAGACATTTGACGAACTGACTTGATAGAAAGGTGGCATCCTATGACGGTGCCACGTTGAAAGTCACTGATCTTTTCAGTACAGGCCATTGAACTGACAACGTTTGTCTAAGGAGATTGCATGGCTTTGTGCTCAATCTTATACACCTGACAGCAAACAGGTGTGTCTGAAATAGTCTAATCCACTCATTTGAAGGGGTGTCCACATACCTTTGGCCATGTAGTGTGTCAACCAATATCACTCCAGTATCCCTGCACATTGTAAATATGGTATTGGAACTGTCCCTGTATAAAGCTTCTTTACTTTCTCCTGGTCTTGTTTTCTGATGTTTTTCTTTCTACCTTGCTATTTTCAGTACTACATTGTTGGTGTCTGAGTTGGTTAGAAAAAGGCATTTCACTGTACTTGTGCAGGTGACGTTAAAACTTCAACTTGTATGGTTGAATGGGCCCTGTGTATATGAGGCTGTGTGTCAGAGTGTAGGGTTGAATGGGCCCTGTGTATATGACGCTGTGTGTCAGAGTGTATGGTTGAATGGACCCTGTGTATATGACGCTGTGTGTCAGAGTGTAGGGTTGAATGGACCCTGTGTATAGGAGGCTGTGTCAGAGTGAAGGGTTGAATGGGCCCTGTGTATATGACGCTGTGTGTCAGAGTGTAGGGTTGAATGGGCCCTGTGTATATGACGCTGTGTGTCAGAGTGTAGGGTTGAATGGACCCTGTGTGTCAGAGTGTAGGGTTGAATGGGCCCTGTGTATATGAGGCTGTGTGTCAGAGTGTAGGGTTGAATGGGCCCTGTGTATATGACGCTGTGTGTCAGAGTGTAGGGTTGAATGGCCCCTGTGTATATGAGGCTGTGTGTCAGAGTGTAGGGTTGAATGGGCCCTGTGTATATGACGCTGTGTGTCAGAGTGTAGGGTTGAATGGGCCCTGTGTATAGGAGGCTGTGTGTCAGAGTGTAGGGTTGAATGGGCCCTGTGTATAGGAGGCTGTGTGTCAGAGTGTAGGGTTGAATGGGCCCTGTGTATATGACGCTGTGTGTCAGAGTGTAGGGTTGAATGGGCCCTGTGTATAGGAGGCTGTGTGTCAGAGTGTAGGGTTGAATGGGCCCTGTGTATAGGAGGCTGTGTGTCAGAGTGTAGGGTTGAATGTGCCCTGTGTATATGAGGCTGTGTGTCAGAGTGTAGGGTTGAATGGGCCCTGTGTATATGACGCTGTGTGTCAGAGTGTAGGGTTGAATGGGCCCTGTGTATATGAGGCTGTGTCAGAGTGTAGGGTTGAATGGGCCCTGTGTATATGACGCTGTGTGTCAGAGTGTAGGGTTGAATGGGCCCTGTGTATATGACGCTGTGTGTCAGAGTGTAGGGTTGAATGGGCCCTGTGTATATGACGCTGTGTGTCAGAGTGTAGGGTTGAATGGGCCCTGTGTATATGACGCTGTGTGTCAGAGTGTAGGGTTGAATGGGCCCTGTGTGTCAGAGTGTAGGGTTGAATGGGCCCTGTGTATAGGAGGCTGTGTGTCAGAGTGTAGGGTTGAATGGGCCCTGTGTATATGACGCTGTGTGTCAGAGTGTAGGGTTGAATGGGCCCTGTGTATATGACGCTGTGTGTCAGAGTGTAGGGTTGAATGGGCCCTGTGTATATGACGCTGTGTGTCAGAGTGTAGGGTTGAATGGGCCCTGTGTATATGAGGCTGTGTGTCAGAGTGTAGGGTTGAATGGGCCCTGTGTATATGAGGCTGTGTGTCAGAGTGTAGGGTTGAATGGGCCCTGTGTATATGACGCTGTGTGTCAGAGTGTAGGGTTGAATGGGCCCTGTGTATATGAGGCTGTGTGTCAGAGTGTAGGGTTGAATGGGCCCTGCGTATATGAGGCCGTGTGTCAGAGTGTAGGGTTGAATGGGCCCTGTGTATATGAGGCTGTGTGTCAGAGTGTAGGGTTGAATGGGCCCTGTGTATATGACGCTGTGTGTCAGAGTGTAGGGTTGAATGGGCCCTGTGTATAGGAGGCTGTGTGTCAGAGTGTAGGGTTGAATGGGCCCTGTGTATTTGACGCTGTGTGTCAGAGTGTAGGGTTGAATGGGCCCTGTGTATATGAGGCTGTGTGTCAGTGAATGGTGCAACAATCACTAACCAGCCTCACATTGTCCTCCCCCCTCACTCTACTCACCCCTCTCTCTCTTAATTCTACTCCCACTATATTCCTCGTCACCTTCTTAAAACCCACTCCTGTCCCAATTGGTTTTGAGAAGAGAGAGGACGTGAGGAGTCTGAGATGTTCACAAAGACTGGTCACTAACCCCCCCTCTTTCCTCTCTTACCCATCTTCATCCTCCACCACTCCTTTCCCCTCTTACCCATCCTCCTCTCCTCTGACCCATCCTCCCCTCCCCTCTTACCCATCCTCCTCTCTCCTCTTACCCATCCTCCTCTCCCCTCTTACCCATCCTCCTCTCCCCTCTTACCCATCCTCCTCTCTCCTCTTACCCATCCTCCCCTCCCCTCTTACCCATCCTCCCCTCCCCTCTTACCCATCCTCCCCTCCCCTCTTACCCATCCTCCCCTCCCCTCTTACCCATCCTCCTCTCTCCTCTTACCCATCCTCCTCTCCCCTCTTACCCATCCTCCTCTCTCCTCTTACCCATCCTCCCCTCCCCTCTTACCCATCCTCCTCTCCCCTCTTACCCATCCTCCCCTCTCCTCTTACCCATCCTCCCCTCTCCTCTTACCCATCCTCCCCTCTCCTCTTACCCATCCTCATCTCTCCTCTTACCCATCCTCCCCTCTCCTTACCCATCCTCCTCTCTCCTCTTACCCATCCTCCTCTCTCCTCTTACCCATCCTCATCCTCCACCCCTCCATTCCTTCTCTCTCTGCTGTGCCAGATGGATTGAACAGAATCTACTATTAGTGAAGAGGTCAGACAGTCCATCATCCCCCAGACAGCCCCCCCCCCTCAACTCTCCATCTTTAACCTCCATTAGAAAATGAACATCTCAAAACAAAAACTGAACTCTAAAAATAATCATAACAAAGACACTGAGGTTTGGTCATTGAGATAAACACTTAGTTCATCTTGTCTTTATTCCTACAGCTGTACAGAGCTCGCTCTCTCTCACTCACACACAGTCATCATTAGAAAATATACAAACTACAAATGAAACGTTTAGGTCTACATCGCAACGCACTGGATATAACAAAACACTGATAATACAGTGGTATGATAAAAAAAAAATGACATCATTCATCATCTTCCTCCTCCTCTTCGTCGCTGATGACGTATTTCTTTGCCTTCTTGGGTTCCACCTCCTCCTCCTCATCCTCCTCAGCCTTCCTCTTCCCTGAACTCTCCCCTTCCTACAGAGAGATGGGAGAAAAGAAAGAGGGGGAGAGAGAAAGAGGGGGGAGAGGGAAAGAGGGAAAGAGAGGGGAGGGAGAGAGGGAAAGAGGGGGGAGAAAACAAAGAGGGGAGGGAGAAAGGGGGAGAGAAAGAGGGGGAGGGAGAAAGAGGGGAGGGAGAAAAGAAAGAGGGAAAGAGGGGGAGAGAGAAAGAGGGGGGAGAGAGAAAGAGGGGAGGGAGAAAGAGGGGGGAGAGAGAAAGAGGGAAAGAGGGGGGAGAACACAACAAGAGGGGAGGGAGAAAGAGGGGGAGAGAGAAAGAGGGAAAGAGGGGGAGAAAACAAAGGGGAGGGAGAAAGAGGGGGAGAGAGAAAGAGGGAAAGAGGGGGAGAGAGAAAGAGGGAAAGAGAGAAAGAGGGGGAGAAAGAGGGGGAGAAAGAAAGAGGGAAAGAGAGAAAGAGGGGGGAGAAAGAGGGGGAGAAAAGAAAGAGGGAAAGAGAGAAAGAGGGGGAGAGAGAAAGAGGGGAGAGAGAAAGAGGGGGGAGAAAACAAAGAGGGGAGGGAGAAAGAGGGAAAGAGAGAAAGAGAGAAAGAGGGGGGAGAGAAAAAGAGGGTGAGAAAAGAAAGAGGGGGAGAGAGAAATAGGGAAAGAGAGAAAGAGGGGGGAGAAAACAAAGAGGGGGGAGAAAAGAAAGAGGGGGGAGAAAGAAAGAGGGGGGAGAAAAGAAAAAGGGGGGAGAGAAAAAGAGGGGGATAAAGACAGGAAAAATGTGATTTGACTCACTTCAGATCTGCCTCAAAGTGCTTTGTTAGCTGAACTAGATTCCGATATGTAGTGATTCACAATGTCTCCTGCTGGTAGATCATAGGACTGCACCCTCTGTCACCTCTCCATTCTCTCCCTGTACTAACACCTGTGTGTGTGTCTCACCTCGTCAGAGTCTAGTTTCTTGGCCTTGAGCAGTCTCTGGGCTTTATCATCATCAGAACCCTCATCACTGTCAGACGAGTAGATCCGAGCACGTTCCTCTATATGGAGAGAGGAGAGGGACGGAAGGGAAAGAGGAGAGGAGAGACGGAGGAGAGGAGGGGGACGGAGGAGAGGAGAGATGGAAGAGAGGAGAGATGGAAGAGAGGAGAGATGGAAGAGAGGAGAGGGACGGAGGAGAGGAGAGACGGAAGAGAAAGAGTGGAGGGGGACGGAGGAGAGGAGAGAACGCATTAAAATGAGCAAATACAAACACTTTCGCTGTCTCCTCCTCCCTTGTATTTGATCTGGACGTGTCTCTGTTTAGATATGTTGTGTGTCCTCACCCCTCAGCCCTCTTCCACCTCCCTTGTATTAGATCTGGACGTGTCTCTGTTTAGATATGTTGTGTGTGTCCTCACCCCTCAGCCCTCTTCCACCTCCCTTGTATTTGATCTGGACGTGTCTCTGTTTAGATATGTTGTGTGTGTCCTCACCCCTCAGCCCTCTTCCACCTCCCTTGTATTAGATCTGGACGCGTCTCTGTTTAGATATGGTGTGTGTGTCCTCAGCCCTCCTCCTCCTCCCTTGTATTTGATCTGGACGTGTCTCTGTTTAGATATGTTGTGTGTGTCCTCACCCCTCAGCCCTCCTCCTCCTCCTCCCTTGTATTTGATCTGGACGCGTCTCTGTTTAGATATGGTGTGTGTGTCCTCAGCCCTCCTCCTCCTCCCTTGTATTTGATCTGGACGTGTCTCTGTTTAGATATGTTGTGTGTGTCCTCACCCCTCAGCCCTCCTCCTCCTCCTCCCTTGTATTTGATCTGGACGTGTCTCTGTTTAGATATGTTGTGTGTGTCCTCACCCCTCAGCCCTCCTCCTCCTCCTCCCTTGTATTAGATCTGGACGCGTCTCTGTTTAGATATGTTGTGTGTGTCCTCACCCCTCAGCCCTCCTCCTCCTCCCTTGTATTAGATCTGGACGCGTCTCTGTTTAGATATGTTGTGTGTGTCCTCACCCCTCAGCCCTCCTCCTCCTCCCTTGTATTTGATCTGGACGTGTCTCTGTTTAGATATGTTGTGTGTGTCCTCACCCCTCAGCCCTCCTCCTCCTCCCTTGTATTAGATCTGGACGTGTCTCTGTTTAGATATGTTGTGTGTGTCCTCACCCCTCAGCCCTCCTCCTCCTCCTCCCTTGTATTTGATCTGGACGTGTCTCTGTTTAGATATGGTGTGTGTCCTCACCCCTCAGCCCTCCTCCTCCTCCCTTGTATTTGATCTGGACGTGTCTCTGTTTAGATATGTTGTGTGTGTCCTCACCCCTCAGCCCTCCTCCTCCTCCCTTGTATTTGATCTGGACGTGTCTCTGTTTAGATATGGTGTGTGTCCTCACCCCTCAGCCCTCTTCCTCCTCCCTTGTATTTGATCTGGACGTGTCTCTGTTTAGATAGGGTGTGTGTGTCCTCACCCCTCAGCCCTCCTCCTCCTCCCTTGTATTTGATCTGGACGTGTCTCTGTTTAGATATGGTGTGTGTCCTCACCCCTCAGCCCTCTTCCTCCTCCCTTGTATTTGATCTGGACGTGTCTCTGTTTAGATATGTTGTGTGTGTCCTCACCCCTCAGCCCTCCTCCCATGTATTTGATCTGGACTTGTCTCTGTTTAGATATGTTGTGTGTGTCCTCACCCCTCAGCCCTCCTCCTCCTCCCTTGTATTAGATCTGGACGCGTCTCTGTTTAGATATGTTGTGTGTGTCCTCACCCCTCAGCCCTCCTCCTCCTCCCTTGTATTAGATCTGGACGTGTCTCTGTTTAGATATGGTGTGTGTGTCCTCAGCCCTCCTCCTCCTCCCTTGTATTTGATCTGGACGTGTCTCTGTTTAGATATGTTGTGTGTGTCCTCACCCCTCAGCCCTCCTCCTCCTCCTCCCTTGTATTAGATCTGGACGCGTCTCTGTTTAGATATGTTGTGTGTGTCCTCACCCCTCAGCCCTCCTCCTCCTCCTCCCTTGTATTTGATCTGGACGTGTCTCTGTTTAGATATGTTGTGTGTGTCCTCACCCCTCAGCCCTCCTCCTCCTCCCTTGTATTTGATCTGGACGTGTCTCTGTTTAGATATGGTGTGTGTGTCCTCAGCCCTCCTCCTCCTCCTCCTCCTCCCTTGTATTTGATCTGGACGTGTCTCTGTTTAGATATGGTGTGTGTGTCCTCACCCCTCAGCCCTCCTCCTCCTCCCTTGTATTTGCTCTTGATGGCGGCCAGGCTGACCGACTCATCGCCCTCCTCATCGTCGTCATAGCGATCGGGCTCCAGGTAACCGGCGCTCAGCCCTCGTTGGTGCTGCTTCTCTCTCATCCGTCGCTGTTGGCCCTCACGACGGATAGACGCACGCAGACGCTCCTCCTCTTTCTGTGGGGGGGGGGGGGGGGGGGGCAACATTTTAACCCCTCAATAGAGATAAGGTGTCGTCCGGTCTATTTGAAATGTTCTGAGTAAATATAGGAGACTGTAATCAGCAACAGAAGCCCAGTCAGTGCTTCTAGAAACAACAGAAAGTCTGTCTCGACTCCAGACTGTAGTTAATTAAACTGAACAAAAATATAAACCTCAACATGTAAAGTGTTGGTCCCATGTTTTTTAATGAGCTGATGATATAAATGATTCAAGAAATGTTCACATATTCACAAAAAGTTTATTTCTCTCAAATGTTGTCCACAAATGTATTTCCATCCCTGTTAGTGAGAATTTCTCTTTTGCCAAGATAATCCATCCACCTGACAGGTGTGGAATATCAAGAAGCTGATTCAACAGCATGATCGTTACACAGGTGCACCTTCTGCTGGGGGACAATAAAAGGCCACTCTAAAATGTGCAGTTTTGTCACATAATACAACGACACAGATGTCTCAAGTTTTGAGGGATCGGGAAATTGGCATGCTAGCTGCAGGAATGTCCAGAGAATGTGATGTTAATTTCTCTACCATAAAGCACCTCCGTAACATCGTCTCAGAGAATTTGGCAGTACGTCCAACCGGCCTTACAACCGCACCAGCCCAGAACCTTCACACACCAGCCCGACTTCTTCACCTGCGGGATCGCCTGAAACCGGCCACCCGGACAAACTGTTGAAACTGTGGGTTTGTACAACAGTTCTGTACAAACGGTCAGAAACCGTCTCGGGGAAACTCATCTGAGTGTTCGTCGTTCCTCACCGGGGTCTTGACCTGACTGCAGTTCAGTTGTAACCGACTTCAGTGGACGAATGCTCCCCGAGACGGCCACTGGCACACAGGAGTTTCAGCTGTACCAGGCAGATGGCACACAGGAGTTTCAGCTGTACCAGGCAGATGGCACACAGGTGTTTCAGCTGTACCGGGCAGATGGCACAGAGGAGTTTCAGCTGTACCAGGCAGATGGCACACAGGAGTTTCAGCTGTACCAGGCAGATGGCACACAGGAGTTTCAGCTGTACCAGGCAGATGGCACACAGGAGTTTCAACTGTACCAGGCAGATGGCACACAGGAGTTTCAGCTGTACCAGGCAGATGGCACACAGGAGTTTCAACTGTACCAGGCAGATGGCACACAGGTGTTTCAGCTGTACCAGGCAGATGGCACACAGGAGTTTCAACTGTACCGGGCAGATGGCACACAGGAGTTTCAGCTGTACCAGGCAGATGGCACACAGGAGTTTCAGCTGTACCAGGCAGATGGCACACAGGAGTTTCAACTGTACCAGGCAGATGGCACACAGGAGTTTCAACTGTACCAGGCAGATGGCACACAGGAGTTTCAGCTGTACCAGGCAGATGGCACACAGGAGTTTCAACTGTACCAGGCAGATGGCACACAGGAGTTTCAGCTGTACCAGGCAGATGGCACACAGGAGTTTCAGCTGTACCAGGCAGATGGCACACAGGAGTTTCAGCTGTACCAGGCAGATGGCAGACAGCGTGTGTGGTGTTGTGTGGGCGAGCAGTTTGCTGATGTCAACGTTGTGAACAGAGGACACACACCATGATGGTATGGGGCAGGCATAAACTATGAACAACGAGATCCTGAGGTTCATGGTCATGCCGTTCATCCGCCTCCATCACCTCATAATTCAGCATGATAACGCACGACCCCATGTCGCAAGGATCTGGACACAATTCCTGGAAGCTGAAAATTTCCCAGTTCTTCCATGGCCTGCATTCTCACCAGACATGTCACCCATTGAGCATGTTTGGGATGCTCTGGATCAACGTATAGAACAACGTGTTCCAGTTCCCAGCCCATTTCCAGCAACACACAGCCATTGAAGAGGAGTGGGACAACGTTCCACAGGCCACAATCAGCAGCCTGATCAACTCTATGTGAAGATGTGTCACGCTGTATGAGGCAAATGGTGGTCACACCAGATACTGACTGGTTTTCTTTATCTAAGGTATCTGTGACCAACAGATGCATATCTATATTTCCGAGTCATGTCAAATCCATAGATTAGTGCCTAATGAATTTATTTCAATTGACTGATTTACTTACATGACCTGTAACTCAGTAAAACCTTTTATAATCGTTGCATTTTTTTGCGTTAATATATTTGTTGAGTGTAGTTCTGCTAACATTACACCGCACATCTCATAACCTTATTACACGACATCCTATATGAAATGACAGAGTCCAACGTGCGTTACCTTGATCATCTCGTTGCGTTGAGACTCAGGGTCTCGTCCAGCCATGGGCAGTATTCTGATCTTCTGGGTCTTCGAGCAGCGGTCAGCCAGAGAGAGGGTCATCTTCCTGTGGGTGGCACTGTCTGTGGAGTGGGGTCTGGAGGGAAAACACACAGTAACAGCCTGTGGGTGGCACTGTCTGTGGAGTGGGGTCTGGAGGGAAAACACACAGTAACAGCCTGTGGGTGGCACTGTCTGTGGAGTGGGGTCTGGAGGGAAAACACACAGTAACAGCCTGTGGGTGGCACTGTCTGTGGAGTGGGGTCTGGAGGGAAAACACACAGTAACAGCCTGTGGGTGGCACTGTCTGTGGAGTGGGGTCTGGAGGAAGACACACAGTAACAGCCTGTGGGTGGCACTGTCTGTGGAGTGGGGTCTGGAGGGAAGACACACAGTAACAGCTTGTGGGTGGCACTGTCTGTGGAGTGGGGTCTGGAGGGAAAACACACAGTAACAGCCTGTGGGTGGCACTGTCTGTGGAGTGGGGCCTGGAGGGAAAACACACAGCAACAGCCTGTGGGTGGCACTGTCTGTGGAGTGGGGTCTGGAGGGAAAACACACAGTAACAGCCTGTGGGTGGCACTGTCTGTGGAGTGGGGTCTGGAGGGAAAACACACAGTAACAGCCTGTGGGTGGCACTGTCTGTGGAGTGGGGTCTGGAGGGAAAACACACAGTAACAGCCTGTGGGTGGCACTGTCTGTGGAGTGGGGTCTGGAGGGAAAACACACAGTAACAGCCTGTGGGTGGCACTGTCTGTGGAGTGGGGTCTGGAGAGAAAACACACAGTAACAGCCTGTGGGTGGCACTGTCTGTGGAGTGGGGTCTGGAGGGAAAACACACAGTAACAGCCTGTGGGTGGCACTGTCTGTGGAGTGGGGTCTGGAGGGAAAACACACAGTAACAGCCTGTGGGTGGCACTGTCTGTGGAGTGGGGTCTGGAGAGAAAACACACAGTAACAGCCTGTGGGTGGCACTGTCTGTGGAGTGGGGTCTGGAGGGAAAACACACAGTAACAGCCTGTGGGTGGCACTGTCTGTGGAGTGGGGTCTGGAGAGAAAACACACAGTAACAGCCTGTGGGTGGCACTGTCTGTGGAGTGGGGTCTGGAGGGAAAACACACAGTAACAGCTTTATCTCTCCAATCAGACATTCATGTTTGTTCGTTTAAACTGAAAGAGGAACTTTCAGTCTCATAACACTGTACCAAAACAAGTCCCCTTCTATTGTAATACTGTACCAAAACAAGTCCCGTTCTATTGTAATACTGTACCAAAACAAGTCCCGTTCTATTGTATCAAAACAAGTCCCGTTCTATTGTAATACTGAACCAAAACAAGTCCCGTTCTATTGTATCAAAACAAGTCCCGTTCTATTGTAATACTGTACCAAAACAAGTCCCGTTCTATTGTAATACTGTACCAAAACAAGTCCTGTTCTATTGTACCAAAACAAGTCCCGTTCTATTGTAATACTGTACCAAAACAAGTCCCGTTCTATTGTAATACTGTACCAAAACAAGTCCTGTTCTATTGTAATACTGTACCAAAACAAGCCCTGTTCTATTCTAATACTGTACCAAAACAAGCCCTGTTCTATTGTAATACTGTACCAAAACAAGTCCTGTTCTATTGTAATACTGTACCAAAACAAGTCCTGTTCTATTGTAATACTGTACCAAAACAAGTCCTGTTCTATTGTAATACTGTACCAAAACAAGTCCCGTTCTATTGTAATACTGTACCAAAACAAGCCCCCTTCTATTGTAATACTGTACCAAAACAAGTCCTGTTCTATTGTAATACTGTACCAAAACAAGTCCTGTTCTATTGCAATACTGTACCAAAACAAGTACTGTTCTATTGTAATACTGTACCAAAACAAGTCCTGTTCTATTGTAATACTGTACCAAAACAAGTCCTGTTCTATTGTAATACAGTACCAAAACAAGTCCTGTTCTATTGTAATACTGTACCAAAACAAGTCCCATTCTAATACTGTACCAAAACAAGTCCTGTTCTATTGTAATACTGTACCAAAACAAGTCCTGTTCTATTGTAATACTGTACCAAAACAAGTCCCATTCTAATACTGTACCAAAACAAGTCCTGTTCTATTGTAATACTGTACCAAAACAAGTCCTGTTCTATTGTAATACAGTACCAAAACAAGTCCCATTCTAATACTGTACCAAAAACAAGTCCTGTTCTATTGTAATACTGTACCAAAACAAGTCCTGTTCTATTGTAATACTGTACCAAAACAAGTCCTGTTCTATTGTAATACTGTACCAAAACAAGTCCTGTTCTATTGTAATACTGTACCAAAACAAGTCCTGTTCTATTGTAATACTGTACCAAAACAAGTCCTGTTCTATTGTAATACTGTACCAAAACAAGTCCCGTTCTATTGTACCAAAACAAGTCCCGTTCTATTGTAATACTGTACCAAAACAAGTCCCGTTCTATTGTAATACTGTACCAAAACAAGTCCCGTTCTATTGTAATACTGTACCAAAACAAGTCCCGTTCTATTGTAATACTGTACCAAAACAAGTCCTGTTCTATTGTACCAAAACAAGTCCCGTTCTATTGTAATACTGTACCAAAACAAGCCCTGTTCTATTCTAATACTGTACCAAAACAAGTCCTGTTCTATTGTAATACTGTACCAAAACAAGTCCTGTTCTATTGTAATACTGTACCAAAACAAGTCCTGTTCTATTGTAATACTGTACCAAAACAAGTCCTGTTCTATTGTAATACTGTACCAAAACAAGTCCCGTTCTATTGTACCAAAACAAGTCCCGTTCTATTGTAATACTGTACCAAAACAAGTCCCGTTCTATTGTAATACTGTACCAAAACAAGTCCCGTTCTATTGTAATACTGTACCAAAACAAGTCCCGTTCTATTGTAATACTGTACCAAAACAAGTCCTGTTCTATTGTACCAAAACAAGTCCCGTTCTATTGTAATACTGTACCAAAACAAGTCCTGTTCTATTGTAATACTGTACCAAAACAAGTCCCGTTCTATTGTGATACTGTACCAAAACAAGTCCCGTTCTATTGTGATACTGTACCAAAACAAGTCCCGTTCTATTGTGATACTGTACCAAAACAAGTCCCGTTCTATTGTGATACTGTACCAAAACAAGTCCCGTTCTATTGTGATACTGTACCAAAACAAGTCCCGTTCTATTGTGATACTGTACCAAAACAAGTCCCGTTCTATTGTGATACTGTACCAAAACAAGTCCTGTTCTATTGTGATACTGTACCAAAACAAGTCCCGTTCTATTGTAATACTGTACCAAAACAAGTCCAGTTCTATTGTAATACTGTACCAAAACAAGTCCCGTTCTATTGTAATACTGTACCAAAACAAGTCCCCTTCTATTGTAATACTGTACCAAAACAAGTCCCCTTCTATTGTAATACTGTACCAAAACAAGTCCCGTTCTATTGTAATACTGTACCAAAACAAGTCCTGTTCTATTGTAATACTGTACCAAAACAAGTCCTGTTCTATTGTAATACTGTACCAAAACAAGTCCTGTTCTATTGTAATACTGTACCAAAACAAGTCCCGTTCTATTGTGATACTGTACCAAAACAAGTCCCGTTCTATTGTGATACTGTACCAAAACAAGTCCCGTTCTATTGTGATACTGTACCAAAACAAGTCCCGTTCTATTGTGATACTGTACCAAAACAAGTCCCGTTCTATTGTAATACTGTACCAAAACAAGTCCCGTTCTATTGTAATACTGTACCAAAACAAGTCCTGTTCTATTGTAATACTGTACCAAAACAAGTCCCCTTCTATTGTGATACTGTACCAAAACAAGTCCCCTTCTATTGTAATACTGTACCAAAACAAGTCCTGTTCTATTGTAATACTGTACCAAAACAAGTCCCCTTCTATTGTAATACGGTACCAAAACAAGTCCTGTTCTATTGTAATACTGTACCAAATCAAGTCCTGTTCTATTGTAATACTGTACCAAAACAAGTCCCCTTCTATTGTAATACTGTACCAAAACAAGTCCCCTTCTATTGTAATACTGTACCAAAACAAGTCCTGTTCTATTGTAATACTGTACCAAAACAAGTCCTGTTCTATTGCAATACTGTACCAAAACAAGTACTGTTCTATTGTAATACTGTACCAAAACAAGTCCTGTTCTATTGTAATACTGTACCAAAACAAGTCCTGTTCTATTGTAATACTGTACCAAAACAAGTCCCATTCTAATACTGTACCAAAACAAGTCCTGTTCTATTGTAATACTGTACCAAAACAAGTCCCATTCTAATACTGTACCAAAACAAGTCCTGTTCTATTGTAATACTGTACCAAAACAAGTCCTGTTCTATTGTAATACTGTACCAAAACAAGTCCCGTTCTATTGTAATACTGTACCAAAACAAGTCCTGTTCTATTCTAATACTGTACCAAAACAAGTCCTGTTCTATTGTAATACTGTACCAAAACAAGTCCTGTTCTATTGTAATACTGTACCAAAACAAGTCCCATTCTAATACTGTACCAAAAACAAGTCCTGTTCTATTGTAATACTGTACCAAAAACAAGTCCTGTTCTATTGTAATACTGTACCAAAAACAAGTCCTGTTCTATTGTAATACTGTACCAAAACAAGTCCTGTTCTATTGTAATACTGTACCAAAACAAGTCCTGTTCTATTGTAATACTGTACCAAAACAAGTCCCGTTCTCAGCTTAGATACTGTGTTGTTGTCCACTATTCCATCTGGACGGAGCTCAGCTTAGATACTGTGTTCTTGTCCACTATTCCATCTGGACGGAGCTCAGCTTAGATACTGTGTTGTTGTCCACTATTCCATCTGGACAGAGCTCAGCTTAGATACTGTGTTGTTGTCCACTTTTCTATCTGGACGGAGCTCAGCTTAGATACTGTGTTCTTGTCCACTATTCCATCTGGACGGAGCTCAGCTTAGATACTGTGTTGTTGTCCACTATTCCATCTGGACAGAGCTCAGCTTAGATACTGTGTTGTTGTCACTATTCCATCTGGACGGAGCTCAGCTTAGATACTGTGTTGTTGTTCACTATTCCATCTGGAGGGAGCTAAGATACTGTGTTGTTGTTCACTATTCCATCTGGACGGAGCTCAGCTTAGATACTGTGTTCTTGTCCACTATTCCATCTGGACGGAGCTCAGCTTAGATACTGTGTTGTTGTTCACTATTCCATCTGAACGGAGGTCAGCTTAGATACTGTGTTGTTGTTCACTATTCCATCTGGAGGGAGCTCAGCTTAGATAATGTGTTGTTGTTCACTATTCCATCTGGACAGAGCTCAGCTTAGATACTGTGTTGTTGTTCACTATTCCATCTGGACGGAGCTCAGCTTAGATACTGTGTTGTTGTCCACTATTCCATCTGGACGGAGCTCAGCTTAGATACTGTGTTGTTGTTCACTATTCCATCTGGACGGAGCTCAGCTTAGATACTGTGTTGTTGTTCACTATTCCATCTGGACGGAGCTCAGCTTAGATACTGTGTTGTTGTTCACTATTCCATCTGGAGGGAGCTCAGCTTAGATACTGTGTTGTTGTCCACTATTCCATCTGGAGGGAGCTCAGCTTAGATAATGTGTTGTTGTTCACTATTCCATCTGGACGGAACGTGTTCCTGTATTCGGTGCATGATGTCTTTCAGAGCTTTGGGTTGGGGTTCAGACAAAGGGCAAGGTGTGTGGATGCCTACATACAGTGTGTGTGTGTGTGTGTGTGTGTGTGTATAGACAGTGTTACCTGAAGGTGAGTTTGGTCTTGAACACAGCCTGTCCCTGTAGTCCAGTTCCTTGTCTGATGAACAGGTGGTTGTGGTCTCCTTGGAGAGGAGCTTTATACACATCAAACACCTCGTTACCCAGGTGGAGAGACATGCTGCGGAGACAGAACACATCAAACACCTCGTTACCCAGGTGGAGAGACATGCTGCGGAGACAGAACACATCAAACATCTCGTTACCCAGGTGGAGAGACATGCTGTGGAGACAGAACACATCAAACACCTCGTTACCCGGGTGGAGAGACATGCTGTGGAGACAGAACACATCCACAGATACATACACATGTCAACACACATTTCCCCATTGTTAAATCAATGTATTAATTATTCAAGCATAATCATCAGCTGTCCAGCGTTACTCCTCTTCATCAGGAGTCCCAGCGTTACTCCTCTTCATCAGGAGTCCAGCGTTACTCCTCTTCATCAGGAGTCCAGCGTTACTCCTCTTCATCAGGAGTCCCAGCGTTACTCCTCTTCATCAGGAGTCCCAGCGTTACTCCTCTTCATCAGGAGTCCCAGCGTTACTCCTCTTCATCAGGAGTCCAGCGTTACTCCTCTTCATCAGGAGTCCAGCGTTACTCCTCTTCATCAGGAGTCCAGCGTTACTCCTCTTCATCAGGAGTCCAGCGTTACTCCTCTTCATCAGGAGTCCAGCGTTACTCCTCTTCATCAGGAGTCCAGCGTTACTCCTCTTCATCAGGAGTCCAGCATTACTCCTCTTCATCAGGAGTCCCAGCGTTACTCCTCTTCATCTCGCCCTCTGAGGGTCTTGTGTGTGTGTGTGTGTGTGTGTGTGTGTGTGTGTGTGTGTGTGTGTGTGTGTGTGTGTGTGTGTGTGTGTGTGTGTGTGTGTGTGTGTGCTGACCTGCCGTCAGACCACTTGACGATGCGGGCGTTACTCTCTCTGCTCTCGTTCCCCTCCTCGTCTTTCTTGGCTCTCCACCGGATAGTATTCTCAACCTGAACACAGAACACTGTCCCATCACACAGAACACTGTCCCATCACACAGAACACTGTCCCATCACACAGAACACTGTCCCATCACACAGAACACTGTCCCATCACACAGAACACTGTCCCATCACACAGAACACTGTCCCATCACACAGAACACTGTCCCATCACACAGAACACTGTCCCATCACACAGAACACTGTCCCATCACACAGAACACTGTCCCATCACACAGAACACTGTCCCATCACACAGAACACTGTCCCATCACACAGAACACTGTCCCATCACACAGAACACTGTCCCATCACACAGAACACTGTCCCATCACACAGAACACTGTCCCATCACACACAACACTGTCCCATCACACACAACACTGTCCCATCACACACAACACTTACATCACACACAACACTTACATCACACACAACACTTACATCACACACAACACTTACATCACAACACTTACATCACAACACTTACATCACAACACTTACATCACAACACTTACATCACAACACTTACATCACAACACTTACATCACAACACTTACATCACAACACTTACATCACAACACTTACATCACAACACTTACATCACAACACTTACATCACAACACTTACATCACAACACTTACATCACAACACTTACATCACAACACTTACATCACAACACTTACATCACAACACTTACATCACAACACTTACATCACAACACTTACATCACAACACTTACATCACAACACAACACTTACATCACAACACTTACATCACACACAACACTGTCACATCACACACAACACTGTCACATCACACACAACACTGTCACATCACACACAACACTGTCACATCACACACAACACTGTCACATCACACACAACACTGTCACATCACACACAACACAGTCCCGTCACACAGAACACATCACTGTCCCATCACACAGAACACATCACTGTCCCATCACACACACAACACACACAACACTGTCCCATCACACACACACAACACTGTCCCACCACACACAACACTGTCCCATCACACACACACACAACACTGTCCCATCACACACACACACAACACTGTCCCATCACACACACACACAACACTGTCCCATCACACACACACACAACACTGTCCCATCACACACACACACAACACTGTCCCATCACACACACACACAACACTGTCCCATCACACACACACACAACACTGTCCCATCACACACACACAAATGTCCCACCACACACAACACTGTCCCATCACACACACACACAACACTGTCCCATCACACACACACACAACACTGTCCCATCACACACACACAACACTGTCCCATCACACACACACACACAACACTGTCCCATCACACACACACACACAACACTGTCCCATCACACACACACACACAACACTGTCCCATCACACACACACACACAACACTGTCCCATCACACACACACAACACTGTCCCATCACACACACACAACACTGTCCCATCACACACACACAACACTGTCCCATCACACACACACAACACTGTCCCATCACACACACACAACACTGTCCCATCACACACACACACACACACACAACACTGTCCCATCACACACACACACAACAGATCACACGCAACACTGCCACATCACAAAGAAGAACACCGTCCCATCACACAGAACACATCACTGTCCCATCACACAGAACACATCACTGTCCCATCACACAGAACACTGTCCCATCACTACACTGTCACATCACTGTCACATCACTCACTCACAACACGGTCACATCACACACACATCACTGTCACATCACTCACTCACAACACTGTCACATCACTCACAACACGGTCACATCACTCACTCACAACACGGTCACATCACACACACATCACTGTCACATCACTCACTCACAACACTGTCACATCACTCACTCACTCACAACACTGTCACATCACTCACTCACAACACGGTCACATCACTCACTCACAACACGGTCACATCACTCACTCACAACACTGTCACACTCACTCACAACACTGTCACATCACTCACAACACTGTCACATCACTGTCACATCACTCACTCACAACACTGTCACACTCACTCACAACACTGTCACATCACTCACTCACTCACAACACTGTCACATCACTCACTCACAACACTGTCACACTCACTCACAACACTGTCACACTCACTCACAACACTGTCACATCACTCACTCACTCACAACACTGTCACATCACTCACTCACTCACAACACTGTCACATCACACTCACTCACAACACTGTCACACTCACAACACTGTCACATCACTCACTCACTCACTACACTGTCACATCACACACACACAACAGTCACATCACTCCCAACACTGTCACATCACTCACACAATACTGTCACATCACTCACAACACTATCACATCACTCACAACACTATCACATCACACACACACACAACACTGTCACATCAATACACAACAATGTCACATCAATACACAACAATGTCACATCAATACACAACAATGTCACATCAATACACAACAATGTCACATCACAAAACTGTCACATCACAACACACACAATACTGTCACATCACATCACACACACAGGGCAAGAACTGAGCACACACACACACCTTCAGTTTGAGCCTGGTCCGTCCCTCTTCATCCAACATCTCCTCATCCTCAAACTCATCTTCATAGTACTGGGAGTCAAAGGGTCTGAACAGAGAGGAACACACACATCACATCAGAGTTCAGAGTTCAGAGAGAAGACACTGCTTCTACCTATCCAGACCTTCACATCTGAAAACATGGACTGCTCAGGGGAAGGTCAGAGTTAGGGGTCAGGGTTAGGGTCCGGGGGGTGTCAGGGTCTAGGGTCAGTAAGTGAACTGGGACCATCTGGGGTGAGTCTAACCTGGGCTCAACAGAGAGGAAGTTGGGTAGTTTAACGAAGTAGAGGTCTGATCCTAGATCAGTGCTGACTTTAGGAATCTCCACCTCGATACGAGTCTCTGGAACGGGCTCCTCCTCAGCCTGCTCCCCTTCCATACCATCCTCTTGGTCCTGGGGAGAGAAACACACATGGAGAGACACACACACAGAGAGACACACACACACAGAGAGACACACACACACAGAGAGACACACACAGAGAGACACACACAGAAACACACACACAGAGAGACACACACAGAAACTCTTAATTATTAGTTCTTGTAACATGCAGAGGTAAAGTGTGTCTCACCAGGGGTTGTCCTGGAGTGGGGGGGTAAAGTGTGTCTCACCAGGGGTTGCCCTGGAGTGGAGGGGGGTAAAGTGTGTCTCACCAGGGGTTGTCCTGGAGTGGGGGGTAAAGTGTGTCTCACCAGGGGTTGTCCTGGAGTGGAGGGGGGGGGGGGGTAAAGTGTGTCTCACCAGGGGTTGTCCTGGAGTGGGGGGGTTAAGTGTGTCTCACCAGGGGTTGTCCTGGAGTGGGAGGGTTAAGTGTGTCTCACCAGGGGTTGTCCTGGAGTGGGGGGGGGGGGGGGGGGGTAAAGTGTGTCTCACCAGGGGTTGTCCTGGAGTGGGGGGGGGGGAAGGTGTGTCTCACCAGGGGTTGTCCTGGAGTGGGGGGGTAAAGTGTGTCTCACCAGGGGTTGTCCTGGAGTGGGGGGGTAAAGTGTGTCTCACCAGGGGTTGCCCTGGAGTGGAGGGGGTAAAGTGTGTCTCACCAGGGGTTGTCCTGGAGAGGGGGGTAAAGTGTGTCTCACCAGGGGTTGTCCTGGAGTGGAGGGGGGTAAGGTGTGTAAGGTGTGTCTCACCAGGGGTTGTCCTGGAGTGGAGGGGGGGGGGGGGGTAAGTGTGTGTCTCACCAGGGGTTGTCCTGGAGTGGGGGGTAAGGTGTGTCTCACCAGGGGTTGTCCTGGAGTGGGGGGGGGGTAAAGTGTGTCTCACCAGGGGTTGTCCTGGAGTGGGGGGGTAAGGTGTGTCTCACCAGGGGTTGTCCTGGAGTGGGGGGGGGGGGGGGGGGTGTGTCTCACCAGGGGTTGTCCTGGAGTGGGGGGTAAGGTTTGTCTCACCAGGGGTTGTCCTGGAGTGGGGGGGGGGGGTAAGGTGTGTCTCACCAGGGGTTGTCCTGGAGTGGGGGGGTAAAGTGTGTCTCACCAGGGGTTGTCCTGGAGTGGGGGTAAAGTGTGTCTCACCAGGGGTTGTCCTGGAGTGGGGGGGGGTAAGGTGTGTCTCACCAGGGGTTGTCCTGGAGTGGGGGGGGGGTAAGGTGTGTCTCACCAGGGGTTGTCCTGGAGTGGGGGGTAAAGTGTGTCTCACCAGGGGTTGTCCTGGAGTGGGGGGGTAAGGTGTGTCTCACCAGGGGTTGTCCTGGAGTGGGGGGTAAAGTGTGTCTCACCAGGGGTTGTCCTGGAGTGGAGGGGGGGGTAAAGTGTGTCTCACCAGGGGTTGTCCTGGAGTGGGGGGGTTAAGTGTGTCTCACCAGGGGTTGTCCTGGAGTGGGAGGGTTAAGTGTGTCTCACCAGGGGTTGTCCTGGAGTGGGGGGGGGGGGGGGGGGTGAAGTGTGTCTCACCAGGGGTTGTCCTGGAGTGGGGGGGTTAAGTGTGTCTCACCAGGGGTTGTCCTGGAGTGGGGGGGGGTAAAGTGTGTCTCACCAGGGGTTGTCCTGGAGTGGGGGGGTAAAGTGTGTCTCACCAGGGGTTGTCCTGGAGTGGGGGGGGGGGTAAGGTGTGTCTCACCAGGGGTTGTCCTGGAGTGGGGGGGTAAAGTGTGTCTCACCAGGGGTTGTCCTGGAGTGGGGTAAGGTGTGTCTCACCAGGGGTTGTCCTGGAGTGGGGG
Organism: Oncorhynchus masou masou; assembly: GCF_036934945.1. Classification (NCBI taxonomy): domain Eukaryota; kingdom Metazoa; phylum Chordata; class Actinopteri; order Salmoniformes; family Salmonidae; genus Oncorhynchus; species Oncorhynchus masou. The sequence goes on from NW_027000101.1 coordinate 85,533, forward strand.
GGTAAAGTGTGTCTCACCAGGGGTTGTCCTGGAGTGGGGGGGGTAAAGTGTGTCTCACCAGGGGTTGTCCTGGAGTGGGGGGGTAAGGTGTGTCTCACCAGGGGTTGTCCTGGAGTGGGGGTAAGGTGTGTCTCACCAGGGGTTGTCCTGGAGTGGGGGGGGGGGGGGGTAAAGTGTGTCTAACCAGGGGTTGTCCTGGAGTGGGGGTAAAGTGTGTCTCACCAGGGGGTTGTCCTGGAGTGGGGGTAAAGTGTGTCTCACCAGGGGTTGTCCTGGAGTGGGGGTAAAGTGTGTCTCACCAGGGGTTGTCCTGGAGTGGGGGTAAAGTGTGTCTCACCAGGGGTTGTCCTGGAGTGGGGGGTAAAGTGTGTCTCACCAGGGGTTGTCCTGGAGTGGGGGGGGGGGTAAAGTGTGTCTAACCAGGGGGTTGTCCTGGAGTGGGGGTAAAGTGTGTCTCACCAGGGGTTGTCCTGGAGTGGGGGTAAAGTGTGTCTCACCAGGGGTTGTCCTGGAGTGGGGGGGGTAAAGTGTGTCTAACCAGGGGGTTGTCCTGGAGTGGGGGGGGGGGGGTGTGTCTCACCAGGGGTTGTCCTGGAGTGGGGGGGTAAAGTGTGTCTTACCAGGGGCTGTCCTGGAGTGGGGGGGTAAGGTGTGCCTCACCAGGGGTTGTCCTGGAGTGGGGGGGGGTAAAGTGTGTCTCACCAGGGGTTGTCCTGGAGTGGGGGGGGGGGGGTAGGTGTGTCTCACCAGGGGTTGTCCTGGAGTGGGGGGAGGGGGGGTAAGGTGTGTCTCACCAGGGGTTGTCCTGGAGTGGGGGGGGGTAAGGTGTGTCTCACCAGGAGTTGTCCTGGAGTGGGGGGGGGGGGGGGGTAAGGTGTGTCTCACCAGGGGTTGTCCAGGAGTGGGGGGGGATAAAGTGTGTCTCACCAGGGTTTGTCCTGGAGTGGGGGGGGATAAAGTGTGTCTCACCAGGGGTTGTCCTGGAGTGGGGGTAAAGTGTGTCTCACCAGGGGTTGTCCTGGAGTGGGGGGTTAAGTGTGTCTCACCAGGGGTTGTCCTGGAGTGGGGGTTAAGTGTGTCTCACCAGGGGTTGTCCTGGAGTGGGGGGGGGGGTAAGTGTGTCTCACCAGGGGTTGTCCTGGAGTGGGGGTTAAGTGTGTCTCACCAGGGGTTGTCCTGGAGTGGGGGGGGGGGGTTAAGTGTGTCTCACCAGGGGTTGTCCTGGAGTGGGGGGTTAAGTGTGTCTCACCAGGGGTTGTCCTGGAGTGGGAGGGGTTAAGTGTGTCTCACCAGGGGTTGTCCTGGAGTGAGAGGTTTCTCAGCATCACTGTCTGATGAGATGTCGTCTGCCTCTCCAAACAGGTCGTCTGCTGCTGGCTTCTTACCTGAGGAAGAGATGGAGAGAGAGGAGTCCTGAACCCTAACCTTTGACCCGTAACAGGTAGGAGTGGAACATTGAGGGATTATACCCTGACCCCACCTCCTCCTCAAAGTGCATCGGAGTAGGCTTGGGTGGTATCCAGACTGTCATACCTTCATACCGACCGTGTGCCATCCTGGGATATTCAGTAATACCAGCACTGAACACAAGGGGTGCTGTTTTCTAACCCCACTGAGCCTCTGCAATATGGAGGTTACCAATGCTAATAAGTACATGTGAAATCCCATAGTGAATGCTAGCTAAATGTTAGCGAGCGCATTGCGAACATTTTAGAGTCTCTGACAAACTATTTGCAGAACGGACAATAGCGTTCTCCTGACCCACTAGGGGATTCTCCTGATCCACTAAGGGATTCTCCTGACCCACTAGGGGATTCTACTGACCCACTAGGGGATTCTCCTGACCCACTAGGGGATTCTACTGACCCACTAGGGGATTCTCCTGACCCACTAGGTGATTCTCCTGACCCACTAGGGGATTCTCCTAACCCACTAGGGGATTCTCCTGACCCACTAGGGGATTCTCCTGACCCACTAGGGGATTCTCCTGATCCACTAGGGGATTCTCCTGACCCACTAGGGGATTCTCCTGATCCACTAGGGGATTCTCCTGACCCACTAGGGATTCTCCTGACCCACTAGGGGATTCTCCTGACCCACTAGGGGATTCTCCTGATCCACTAAGGGATTCTCCTGACCCACTAGGGGATTCTCCTGACCCACTAGGGGATTCTCCTGACCCACTAGGGGATTCTCCTGATCCACTAGGGGATTCTCCTGACCCACTAGGGGATTCTCCTGACCCACTAGGGGATTCTCCTGATCCACTAGGGGATTCTCCTGACCCACTAGGGGATTCTCCTGACCCACTAGGGGATTCTACTGACCCACTAGGGGATTCTCCTGACCCACTATGGGATTCTACTGACCCACTAGGGGATTCTACTGATCCACTAGGGGATTCTCCTGACCCACTAGGGGATTCTCCTGACCCACTAGGGGATTCTCCTGACCCACTAGGGGATTCTACTGATCCACTAGGGGATTCTCCTGATCCACTAGGGGATTCTCCTGATCCACTAATGGATTCTCCTGACCCACGAGGGGATTCTCCTGACCCACTAAGGGATTCTCCTGACCCACTAGGGGATTCTCCTGACCCACTAGGGGATTCTCCTGACCCACTAGGGGATTCTCCTGATCCACTAGGGGATTCTCCTGACCCACTAGGGGATTCTCCTGATCCACTAGGGGATTCTCCTGACCCACTAGGGGATTCTACTGATCCACTAAGGGATTCTACTGATCCACTAAGGGATTCTACTGATCCACTAAGGGATTCTACTGATCCACTAAGGGATTCTCCTGACCCACTAGGGGATTCTACTGATCCAATAGGGGATTCTACTGATCCAATAGGGGATTCTCTTGTTACCAAGCAAAGCTTGATTTTGGAAGAAACTAACCACTTAACTAGATAACTAGCTACTAAATTAGCAAACCAAATGCACAACTGCAGAGCATTTAGCACCTTTTAGACAGTCAACTTAATAGTGAGAAGATATTTAGCTGTCAAATTTGTAAGTCGCTCTGGATAAGAGCGTCTGCTAAATGACTTAAATGTAAATGTAAATATGTGTAACTACATCTCCTGGCTCATGCTGCACAACAGTGAGTGACTCAAGGCTCCAGAATGTCAAATAATGTGACAGGAGACAAAGCAGACCACCATTGCAAGTTGACTGCAGTACATAAAAAGTAGCTACAAATATTCTAATTTATTAAATAAATGAGACAGTTACAACGTTATTGCAAAACCATCCTGTGGCTATTTCCAAATCCCCCGGGATACGGTATCCTGTATATATCAGGGTTCCTCAAATGGCCAAACCATTTTTACCCCCCCCCCAAGTTGAGCAAAATGTTTTTTTTTTTTTACATAAAAGCCTAAAAACACCAGGAAATCAGCTCCAAGTGATTTTAATTCTGGAAAATCGGTTCCCAAGTATTCCCATGCATTATACATACAAATGTAAGCCAGGTTTGAAATTATGATGTTTTAGTCAAATATTATCTCTGTTTGGGTTTTTTGTGGTCAATTTGCAGTCTACAAATGATTTGTAATTATGTTCCGGACCCCTGTCGGAACATCCACTCAAGAATAATATTTTTTGATTTTATTTCATTTTTTTAATCAGCCTTTGGCTGAATCTCGTTGATGATCCCTGGTATATATGATATATACTGACCAAGCCGACACCAGGAGGAACCTGGCATCTTCTCCTCTAGAATGCGTTGAGGAGACCTCCTAAAGGACTCTTCAGATTAGGGTTGCATTTTTCTAAACGCCCACGTTTTCCAGAATTCCCGGTTGGAAGACTCCCGGATTTGGGCGGGGATAAGCAGGAAATCCGGAATCCTCAAACCAGGATTTCTGGAAAACCAGGGATTTTTGGGAAAGTTATTTTTGAAACCAGCCTTCAGATCTAGGTTTACCTTTACCCTTCTTCTTGGCTCCAACATCGCTGTCAGAGTCTGTGCCAGACGCAGCCATCTTCTTCTTGGCTCCAACGTCGCTGTCAGAGTCCGAGCCAGACGCCGCCATCTTCTTCTTGGCTCCAACATCGCTGTCAGAGTCTGAGCCAGACGCCGCCATCTTCTTCTTGGCTCCAACATCGCTGTCAGAGTCTGAGCCAGACGCCGCCATTTTCTTCTTGGCTCCAACATCGCTGTCAGAGTCTGAGCCAGACGCCGCCATCTTCTTCTTGGCTCCAACATCGCTGTCAGAGTCTGAGCCAGACGCCATCTTCTTGTTCTTCCGTCCGACGAAGTCATCCTCGCTGTCACTGCCCTTCGCAGACTCTGAAGCACACACACACACACCATTTAATTATTATAATTATCCTGTAGACTATGATATTGGTAAAGCTCGATAGAGGACATTAATACAAGAGAAAAGCAGATGTTGCTGAAGGTTGCTTCAGGTTTCTTTTCAAACTCCCAAGGCTGATCTAGTGAGTGGCTAGAGGAAGGTCCTTCAGACACCACACACACACACACACACACACACACACACACATACACTCTCTTCAATACCTGACTTCTTCATGCTCCTATGCCCCGCCCCGTCCTCATCAGAATTCTCTCGCTCATCGTCCGATTGGTGCCGCTTCTTCTCCTCTTCCTCATCCTCTGATTGGTCACTCTTAGCCCCTCCTCCCCACTTTTCATCATCTGATTGGTTCTCCTTGCCTGACCCCTCCCCATCTGAGTGGGGGTTCCGGGCCCTGAGTGGGGGTGCCGGGCCCTGAGTGGGGGTGCCGGGGTCTGACAGGGGGTGCCGGGGTCTGACAGGGGGTGCCGGGGTCTGACAGGGGGGTGCCGGGTGCGGAGTGGGGGGTGCTGGGAGCCGAGTGGGGGGTGCCGGGAGCCGAGTGGGGGGTGCCGGGAGCCGAGTGGGGGGTGCCGGGAGCCGAGTGGGGGGTGCCGGGCGCCGAGTGGGGGGTGCCGGGAGCCGAGTGGGGGGTGCCGGGGTCGCTATGGATACTGGCAGGAAAACAAGTTATTATGCATTATGTACATTCCAATGACATTTGTTTTCACTCAAAGTGCTTTCAATACCAGATGAAAAAGCACTAGCCTATATAAAAACATCCCATAATCATTCCTCCTCACCTCTTCTCAGAGCGAGCACTGCCCCTCCCAGACCTGGGGCTTCCCACCCCCGATACTGGACTGCCTGCCTCTGACCTTCGATCTCCATCTTCCTCCTGGTGCCCTCTCTCCGACCCACTGTGCTGCTCCGCGTCTGACTGGTCATTGTCCTCGGGCTCCGAGTGCATGCTGGCGTCCGACTGGTTTCCTGAGCGTTCCGACAGGTTTGATTGGTTGTCGCTGTGTCGGCTCTGGCGTTCCTCTTCACTGTCATCCCCAAACAGCTCCTGGTTCATAGAGTTATACCATGTTATTATTGAGGTTAAGAGTGTTTCCTGTGTGTGTGTGTACTGAAACAACTGGACCTCACCTTAGTGTTGGGCTTTCCCCCATCTTGTCCATCGTCATCTCTCCCGCTGTCGCTGCCAGAGGCGTTACTATGGGAACGGGACCGGGGCAACTCCGGCTCAGATTCAGAACCTGAACCAGAGCCAGACGCCACTGCTGAGACCACTACACACACACACACACACTGTCATGTTAGCTTTCAGCAGAGGGGAAATATACATGCATGTGAAATAAACACAAATACTAACGTTAGCTACGCACGCCCTATGGGGAGCTTGGATGGTTAGATAGCTAACGTTAATGTGCTGGACCAAGTATGTACTGGCTATTTTGGTTCTAGTTAGGTTGTTGATGGATATTCTCAAAGGTCCTCTTTACTATCGTTAGCTACTTGTTAGCCACTTAACGTTAGCTTCGCTAGCATCAGCCAACCGGCCTTAGCTAGATCACATTAGCTAACTTACTAGCTGTAACTGCATGAAGCTTTTCATCGAGCGTGACTTTAGACGTGTTTAGCTAACGTTTCGGAGCAGCATTTTGATGGCTAACTTCACCTCTTTGTTCGTTATCACTGTCCCCATCACTCCCGAACAGTTCGTCCATGTCCGCCATTTCTTTCGATGAGGACGAACCGGAAGTGACAGAGAAGCGTTTTACCAGTTCAGCACGACACGATTAACTGCATTGAATATCCACCGGGTGGCGGCAGATGAGCGCTGTGAAATAAGGTGCATGTAAACATGCATCAGATCAATACGTTAATGGCAATCATTGTGTTATTTTATCATTTAACCCTGACAAAAAAGATTGCGGTTTATAAAAGTGCAGAATCTGTAGTCGACTGTGGTATTTTGGACGCAGTAATTGCAGAATAACTGCTGTGTACTACACTCTAACTGCAGTCTTTTTTTTGTAAGGATGCTGAGAATGAGCAGTGTGTAGCATCAATGCTGGGTGATGACACACAGCACAGGACCTTTCTCATCTGGTAGAGAGAGGGGCTCACCTGTTGAACAATAAAGATCCTGGAATTATTTTCTTTTAAACATTTTTATTTCAACTTTATTTAACCAGGTAGGCCAGTTGAGAACAAGTTCTCTTTAACAACTGCGACCTGGCCAAGATAAAGCAAAGCAATGCGACAAAACAACAACAAACGTACAGTCAATAACACAAAAGAAAAGAAAAATAGAACAAAATTTGATTTGATTTGATTTGAAATGTAGAAGATTAGAGAAATCAAATCAAATCAAATTGTATTTGTCACATACACATGGTTAGCAGATGTTAATGCGAGTGTAGCGAAATGCTTGTGCTTCTAGTTCCGACAATGCAGTAATAACCAACAAGTAATCTAACTAACAATTCCAAAACTACTGTCTTATACACAAGTGTAAGGGGATAAAGAATATGTACATAAAGATTTATGAACGAGTGATGGTACAGAGCAGCATAGGCAAGATACAATAGATGGTATCGAGTACAGTATATACATATGAGATGAGTATGTAAACAAAGTGGCATAGTTAAAGTGGCTAGTGATACATGTATTACATAAGGATGCAGTAGATGATATAGAGTACAGTATATACGTATACATATGAGATGAATAATGTCGGGTATGTAAACATTATATTAGGTAGCATTGTTTAAAGTGGCTAGTGATATATTTTACATAATTTCCCATCAAATTTCCCCACAATTCCCATTATTAAAGTGGCTGGAGTAGGCAATAAATAGGCCCTAGAGGCGAAGATAATTACAATTTAGCATTAATACTGGAGTGATGCAGTTGAAGTCGGAAGTTTACATACACCTTAGCCAAATACATTTTAACTCAGTTTTTCACAATTACTGACATTTAATCCTATTAAGAAATTCCCTGTCTTAGGTCACTTAGGATCACCACTTGATTTTAAGAATGTGAAATGTCAGATTAATAGTAGAGAGAATGATTTATTTAATATTTTATTTCTTTCATCACATTCCCAGTGGGTCAGAAGTTCACATACACTCAATTAGTATTTGGTAGCTTTGCCTTTAAATTGTTTAACTTGGGTCAAACGTTTCGGGTAGCCTTCCACAAGCTACCCACAATAAGTTGGGTGAATTTTGACCCATTCCTCCTGACAGAGCTGGTGTAACTGAGTCAGGTTTGTAGGCCTCCTTGCTCACACACGCTTTTTCAGTTCTGCCCACAAAAATTTCGATTGGAATTGAGGTCAGGGCTTTGTGATGGCCACTCCAATACCTTGACTTTGTTGTCCTTAAGCCATTTTGCCACAAATTTGGAAGTATGCTTTGGGTCATTGTCCATTTGGAAGACCCATTTGAGACCAAGCTTTAACTTTTACTGATGTCTTGAGATGTTGCTTCAATATATACACACAATTTTCCTGCCTCATGATGCCATCCATTTTGTGAAGTGCACCAGTCCCTCCTGCAGCAAAGCACCCCCACAACATGATGCTGCCACCCCCGTGCTTCACGGTTGGGATGGTGTTCTTCAGCTTGCAAGCGTCCCCCTTTTTCCTCCAAACATAACGATGGTCACTATGGCCAAACAGTTCTATTTTTGTTTCATCAGACCAGAGGACATATCTCCAAAGTACGATCTTTGTCCCCATGTGCAGTTGCAAACCGTAGTCTGGCTTATTTATGGCGGTTTTGGAGCAGTGGCTTCTTCCTTGCTGAGCAGCCTTTCAGGTTATGCCGATATAGTACTCGTTTTACTGTGGATATAGATACTTTTGTACCTGTTTCCTCCAGCATCTTCACAAGGTCCTTTGCTGTTGTTCTGGAATTGATTTGCACTTTTCGCACCAAAGTACATTCATCTCTAGGAGACAGAACACGTCTCGTTCCTGAGTGGTATGATGGCTGCGTGGTCCCATGGTGTTTATACTTGCGTACTATTGTTTGTGCAGATGAATGTGGTTCCTTCAGGCGTTTGGAAATTGCTCCCAAGGATGAACCAGACTTATGGAGGTCTACAATTTGTTTTCTGAGGTCCTAACTGATTTCTTTTGAGTTTCCCATGATGTCAAGCAAAGAGGCACTGAGTTTGAAGGTAGGCCTTGAAATACATCCACAAGTCCACCTCCAATTGACTCAGAAGCTTCTAAAGCCATGACATAATTTTCTGGAATTTTCCAATCTGTTTAAAAGGCACAGTCAACTTAATGTATGTAAACTTCTGACCCACTGGAATTGTGATACAGTGAATTCTAAGTGAAATAATTTGTCTGCAAACAATTGTTGGAAAAATGACTTGTGTCATGAACAAAGTAGATGCACCCCCATAGAGACTGCCAGTGGTCCGGACAGCAGGCCCTCCGATTTGACACACTGAACTCTATCTGAGAAGTAGTTGGTGAACCAGGCGAGGCAGTCATTTGAGAAGATGGAGAGGAAAGCACTCTTGAAGAGCAACCAGGCATCCTCTACTGACAGGATGAGGTCAATATCCTTCCATGATACCCGGGCCAGGTCGATTAGAAAGGCCTGCTCGCTGAAGTGTTTTAGGGAGCGTTTGACAGCGATGTGGGGTGGTCATTTTGACCATGGACCCAGTACGCACGCAGGCAATGAGAAAGTGAACGCTAAGATCCTGGTTGAAGACAGCAGATGTGTATTTAGAGGGCAGGTATGGGGAGAGAGAGAGATTTAGCAAATTGGCTTTTTACCAAATGACCATACGACAGACCACATATTCACACTGCACACCATAATTGACAAACAAAACAACCAGAACAAAGGCAAAGTCTTCTCATGCTGTCAAAAAACTCTTTTGACATGAGTGTCTGCTACACAAAGTGATGGAAAGAGGTGTTGGGGGAAAACATACATTATAAAATCCATGTACACAAACAGCAAGTGTGTGGTTAAAATTTGCAAAAAAACACACTTCTTTCCACAGGGCCGTGGGGTGAGACAGGGATGCAGCTTAAGCCCCACCCTCTTCAACATATATATCAATGAATTGGTGAGGGCACTAGAACAGTCTGCAGCACCCAGGCCTCACCCTACTGGAATCTGAAGTTAAATGTCTGCTGTTTGCTGATGATCTGGTGCTTCTGTCCCCAACCAAGGAGGGCCTACAGCAGCACCGAGATATTCTGCACAAATTCTGCCAGACCTGGACCCTGACAGTAAATCTCAGTAAGACAAAAATACGGGTGTTTCCCAAAAGGTCCAGTTGCCAGAACCACAAATTCCATCTAGACACCGTTGCCGTAGAGCACACAAAAAACTATACATACCTCGACCTAAACATCAGCACCACAGGCAACTGAGCCTTACCAATTAGGATCTGGCTAAAAATACTTGAATGAGTTATAGAACCCATTGCCCTTTTATGGTTGTGAGGTCTGGGGTCCGCTCACCAACCAAGAATTCACAAAATGGGACAAACACCTCCAAAAATATCCTCCGTGTACAACGTAGAACACCAAATAATGCATGCAGAGCAGAATTAGACCAATACCTGCTAATGATCAAAATCCAGAAAAGAGCCATTCAATTCTACAACCACCTAAAGGAAGTGATTCCCTAAACCTTCCATAACAAAGCCATCACCTACAGAGATGAGCTTGGAGAAGAGTCCCCTAAGCAAGCTGGTCCTGGGGCTCTGTTCACTAACACAAACAGACCCCCAGAACAGCAACACAATTACACCCAACTAAATCATGAGAAAACAAAAACTTCACACATTGGAAAGAATTAACAAAAAAACAGAGCAAACTAGAATGCTATTTGGCCCTAAACAGAGAGTACACAGTGGCAGAATACCTGACCAAGCTTTGACTATGTATAGATTCAGTGTGCATTTGCTACTGATAAAGGTCGCTGTAGGCAGACATGGCTCTCAAGAGAAGACAGGCTATGTGCTCACTGCCCACAAAATGAGGTGGAAACTGAGCTGCACTTCCTAACCTCCTGCCAAATGTATGACCATATTCGAGACATGTATTTCCCTCCGATTACACAGATCCACAAAGAATTTGAAAATAAATACAATTTTGATAAACTATTGTGGTAAACCGTGGGGTGTTGGGTTGAGCGTGCAGAGATTAAACACAGAGACAGGGAGGTTAAAGTCAGAAAATGCAACTTTACTTGGCAATAAAATATACATAACAACGACATCACGTAGGTTTGGCTCGGCCGTTCTGCTCAGCTTCTGCTCTGTGTTGGTGTCTCTCTGTTCTTTCTCACGGTGTGCCACAGTGCTCCTTTTTTTCCACGTCTGGTTGGTACTTCCCCTAATTACCTGTACTTGGAGCCATCTGTGTCGGGGTGCCCAGCCTCTCCCCGGCAGAGGGAGCCATCTGTGTCGGGGTGCCCAGCCTCTCCCCGGCAGAGGGAGCCATCCGTGTCGGGGTGCCCAGCTTCTGGGCACCCCGACACAGAGAGAGAGAGAGAGAGAGAGAGGGAAAGAGAGAAAGGGAGGGGGAAGAGAACAAACTACCTGTGTGCTGCCAGGTGGGAGGGAGAGTGAAAGAGAGAGAGAGAGAGAGAGAGAGAGAGAGAGAGAGAGAGAGAGAGAGAGAGAGAAAACAAACTCCCTGTCTGCTGCCAGAAGAGAGAGGGGGGAGTTGTACGGACATGCTCTATCACTCACATTGTGCTCTTAACTACATGTCGACCAAGGGTGACTTTAAAATACACACACACACACACACACACGCACACACACACACATGCACACATGCTTCACACCCGGAAACCAAACACTCTGCTGCCACGCCGTGTGCGTGTTACATCATGCCTGTTCACCTTGACCCTGGATTCAGTCCGGTTGGTTTGTTTATTCTCAACATGTTCACAGCCCACACAGAGTCCTTATGCCCCACCCTCTAACCCAGCCCGTGATCCTGACAAAACCACACACACTCAGTAATGATGGTCACATTTAATAACACAAACATCTATGTGTTTAATGAATAAGGAAATCATAAGAAGGAATAGGAACGCATCAATAGGAATATTAAATGAATAGAAAAATACTTAACGAATGTCACGTTGTGAGAAATGTACTGGACTGGTGTATTTGAGAAGACCATTGAACTGAGTCCAGAGCAGCTATTTCCTCAAGGAAGTAGAAGCTGTCCCTAACCACTGATCTAGGGTCAGAGCTGTTCCTAACCACTGATCTAGTGTCAGATCGGTCCCTAACCACTGATCTAGGGTCAGAGCCGTCCCTAACCACTGATCTAGGGTCAGATCAGAGCTGTCCCAAGCCACTGATCCAGGGTCAGAGCTGTCCCTAACCACTGATCTAGGGTCAGAGCTGTCCCTAGCCACTGATCTAGGGTCAGAGCTGTCCCTAACCACTGATCTAGGGTCAGAGCTGTTCCTAACCACTGATCTAGGGTCAGATCTGTCCCTAACCACTGATCTAGGGTCAGAGCTGTTCCTAACCACTGATCTAGTGTCAGATCTGTCCCTAACCACTGATCTAGGGTCAGAGCCGTCCCTAGCCACTGATCTAGGGTCGGAGCTGTCCCTAACCACTGATCTAGGGTCAGATCTGTTCCTAACCACTGATCTAGGGTCAGATCTGTTCCTAACCACTGATCTAGGGTCAGATCTGTCCCTAACCACTGATCTAGGGTCAGAGCTGTTCCTAACCACTGATCTAGGGTCAGATCTGTCCCTAACCACTGATCTAGGGTCAGAGCTGTTCCTAACCACTGATCTAGTGTCAGATCTGTCCCTAACCACTGATCTAGGGTCAGATCTGTCCCTAACCACTGATCTAGGGTCAGAGCTGTTCCTAACCACTGATCTAGGGTCAGATCTGTCCCTAACCACTGATCTAGGGTCAGAGCTGTTCCTAACCACTGATCTAGTGTCAGATCTGTCCCTAACCACTGATCTAGGGTCAGAGCCGTCCCTAGCCACTGATCTAGGGTCAGAGCTGTCCCTAACCACTGATGTAGGGTCAGATCTGTTCCTAACCACTGATCTAGGGTCAGGTCTGTTCCTAACCACTGATCTCGGGTCAGATCTGTCCCCAGCCACTGATCCAGGGTCAGAGCTGTCCCTAACCACTGATCTAGGGTCAGAGCTGTCCCTAGCCACTGGTCTAGGGTCAGTTCTACAGTTTTCCATCCCCCTAATGGTTAGGACTGGAGAGTGAAGTCATCTGGTCCTAGATCTGTGATTAGGGGCGACTTCTACCACTGCAGTAAAACCCTATCAGGCCTGATCTGGCAAAGCTTCTCATTAGAACTGATTTCAGACGACAGAACTATAAATCTCATAATCTCATCTGAACTCCAGCTTGCCTGACCTCACTTCACAGGCAAAAAACTGATCCAAGTCTTACTGGCTTCAGCTGCGTTCACTTACTGCCTGTGAGAAGGGCTTCTCTGCATATCTCTATATCTCTAGGCATATATCTCTGATATCTCTAGGCCCATATCTCCATATCTCTGATATCTCTAGGCCCATATTTCTATATCTCTGATATCTCTAGGCCTATATCTCTATATATGTCTGATATCTCTAGGCCCATATCTCTATAATTCTGATATCTCTAGGCCCATATCTCTATATCTCTAGGCCCATATCTCTATATTTCTGATATCTCTAGGCCTATATCTCTATATTTCTGATATCTCTTGGCCCACATCTCTATATCTCTGATATCTCTAGGCCTATATCTCTATATATGTCTGATATCTCTAGGCCCATATCTCTATAATTCTGATATCTCTAGGCCCATATCTCTATATCTCTAGGCCCATATCTCTATATTTCTGATATCTCTAGGCCTATATCTCTATATTTCTGATATCTCTTGGCCCACATCTCTATATCTCTGATATCTCTAGGCCTATATCTCTATATATGTCTGATATCTCTAGGCCCATATCTCTATAATTCTGATATCTCTAGGCCCATATCTCTATATCTCTAGGCCCATATCTCTATATTTCTGATATCTCTAGGCCTATATCTCTATATTTCTGATATCTCTTGGCCCACATCTCTATATCTCTGACATCTCTAGGCCCATATCTCTGATATCTCTAGGCCTATATCTCTGATATCTCTAGGCCCATATCTCTATATCTCTGATATCTCTAGGCCCATATCTCTATATCTCTAGGCCTATATATCTCTGACATCTGTCTTTGTGATATTCTAATGTTTGATTATGATGTTGGGTATGATACTGGGTGGACAATAACTTGTCCATTTCTATTATCAGTTTCTATTATATTCTGTGGATCGTCGAGAGAGCTTGTCTGGTAACCATGGTTACACCACAACTGCTGCTTCAGTGTTCTCTATTACAGTACAGACCTCTGCTGTGATAACACCCCATACATGAGAGAGAGAGAGAGAGAGAGAGAGAGAGAGAGAGAGAGAGAGAGAGAGAGAGAGAGAGAGAGAGAGAGAGAGAGAGAGAGAGATGGAAACTGTTCTCATGATCTGTTCTCCATTCTTCTCTCTCCCTCTTTCTTTCTCTCTCTGTCTTCTCGGGGAGTGGAAACTCATGACTCATTCATTTCCCCTCTGGCCAGAGTCCCACAGAGGTCCACTACGGCAACCAGATCCAACACTACACACACACACACATCATGAAAGTGGGATCCAACCCCCCCGCACACACTAGGGCAGTGAGATCCAACACTCCACTCTGCCACAGTTAACCCAGAGAGGAATGTAGTCACTCATGACATCATCCTGCAAGCATGTGCAAACAATCACAGAAACTGGATCTAATTAGAGGACGTCTCTCTCACACACACACACACACACACACACACACACACACACACACACACACACACACACACACACACACACACACACACACACTCTCTCTCTCCTGTAGAATCCTTCCAACTGCACTGAACAAAAATATAAATGCAACATAAATCATCCCAGAAAATTTCCATTCGTACAAAAACCCTATTTCTCTCAAATGTTGTGCACAAATTTGTTTCCATCCACGTTAGTGAGCATCGTGTGGCATATCAAGATGCTGATTAAAGAGCATGATCATCACATCCCTGGGTCGCTCCTCTTTTCAGTTCGCTGCAGCTAGCAACTGGAACGAGCTGCAACAAACACTTAAACTGGACAGTTTTATCTCCATCTCTTCATTCAAAGACTCAATCATGGACACTCTTACTGACAGTTGTGGCTGCTTCGTGTGATGTATTGTTGTCTCTACCTTTGTGCTGTGGTCTGTGCCCAATAATGTTGGTACCATGTTTTGTTCTGCTACCATGTTGTGTTGTCATGTGTTGCTGCGTTGCTATGTTGTTGTCTTTAGGTCCCTCTTTATGTAGTGTTGTGTTGCTGCCTTGCTATGTTGTTGTCTTTAGGTCCCTCGTTATGTAGTGTTGTGTTGTCTGTCTTGTTGTGATGTGTGTTTTGTCCTATATTTATATTTTATTTATGTTTGATCACAGCCCCCGTCCCCACAGGAGGCCTTTTGGTTGGCCGTCATTGTAAATAACAATTTGTTCTTAACTGACTTGCCTAGTTAAATAAAGGTTACATTTTACATTTTAAATTAAAAAGTCTATCTGCCCGGTAGAGTTGAAACCGGGATTTATCAGAGAAGAGCACACTTCTCCAGCGTGCCAGTGGCCATCAAAGGTGAGTATTTACCCACTGATGGTTTGCGGCTGTCGGGTTATGGTGTGGGCAGGCATAAGCTACGAATAAATGTGCCTTTTATTGGTGGCAATTTGAATGCGCAGAAATAACCTGAAACAGAATCTGAGGTTCGTTGTTGTGCCGTTCATTCACCTCCATCACCTCACGTTTCAGCATGATAACGCACGGCCTCATGTCGCAAGGATCTGGACACAATTCCTGGAAGCTGAACATGTCCCATGGCCTGCATTCTCACCAGACATGTCACCCATTGAGCATGTTTGGGATGCTCTGGATCAACGTATAGAACAACGTGTTCCAGTTCCCAGCCAATATCCAGCAACTTCACACAGCCATTGAAGAGGAGTGGGACAACGTTCCACAGGCCACAATCAGCAGCCTGATCAACTCTATGTGAAGGAGATGTGTCACGCTGCATGAGGCAAATGGTGGTCACACCAGATACTGACTGGTTTTCTTTATCTAAGGTATCTGTGACCAACAGATGCATATCTGTATTCCCAGTCATGTCAAATCCATAGATTAGAGCCTAATGCATTTTTCAATTGACAGATGTTCCTTATATGAAATGTAACTCAGTAAAACCTTTGAAAATACTTCATGTTGCGTTTATATTTTTGTTCAGTGTATATAACGACCTGCCCGTATCACTATCGCTATGGGAATGCCCTTTGAACCCAAGGTGAATTCCCAAAGGGAATCACACAACTGTGATCTGGATTCACTTCCACTAGAACAGAGTACATTACAACTCTGTACTTGTTGAACAGCCAGTGTGATGTCCTGCGTTGTTTTTGGGTTCTGATAAATGCATGATGTTGAGACAGATTGCTCTTCTTGGAACAAAGACATTCATTACAACACCATATAAAAGTTCACCTTGGGGAACAATAAAAAAAATAGTTATTGAATTGAATTCAGTAGCACTATAAAGATACTGCACATGAACCACATGGATGAAACGTGAAGACAACAGAGAGGGACAAGTATGTAAAAACATTTATTGGTTGAGGACGTATTATAGTTGACATGGCCTTTCTACCAGGCCTGGTGGTTAATATTAACAGTACAGCTTCCTACTTCCGCTACTCTTTCGTCCAGACATGGAGCTTCACCATTCAACAAAAAAAAACAATTCAAAATAATCTTTACATTTACTTGATAGACACAGGTGGGTGTGTGACGGTGTGGAATGTGTGGGAGGGTTAAACATTATGAGATAGTCAACTATAACAATATACATGATTAAGATCAGATTATGGACAGAGCAGAGCACAGAGCCAGGTTACTATAGCCTGGGTTACACCCTATGGGCCCTGGTCAACAGGAAGCACACCATATAAGGAACAGGGAACCATTTGGGATTCAGACATTATAGTTAAGCAGACAGCATCACTCCAAACAACCTTAGTCAGCTAATTCGCTCTATCCCACCCACAGAATCAAGGCTGACTAACTGGCTGGTTCACCAGATGTGATTAAGAAACTAAACATGAGCATCGTATTGGTCCAGACAAACCACATGATCTCAACACGAGGACTTCCTACTCCAGATTACCACATTAACAACACATAGGACCAGTTTCCGGGACACAGATTCAGCAGTTTTGGTCCAGTAGGATTCATGTGAGTCCAGGAGGCCAGCCTGTAATTAAGCAATAAGGCATGGAAGGGGGGGGTGTGGTATAGTGCCAATATACCACAGCTTAGAGTTGTTCTTAGGCACGACGCAGTGTGGAGTGCCTGGACACAGCCCTTTACATTTGCCATATAAACCCCCAAGGTGCCTTATTGCTATTAGAAACTGGTTACCAACGTAATTAGAGCAGTAAAAATTGTATATTTTGTCATACCCGTGGTATACGGTGTGATGTACCACGGCTGTCAGCCAATCAGCATTCAGGGCTTGAACCACCCAGTTTGTAATTCTCTATAAACGGTGAGTGTCAACATCAGGCTGTATGTTGTCTGTTTTACAGCAGGCTGGTGTTCTCAGGAGAATCCTGCTGAGTTTAACACAGCGTGTTGTTTTCCTCCATAGTGAGTAGCATGCCAGGGCTAGGAGACCACTCAGTGTGTGGTGTGTTGCTCTCTCCTGCGTCTCTCTCATTACCATGACATTCCTTCACACAGACACTGCTCCACTGATGGCCATCTTTGCTTGTTCCATCGCCATAAGCAACAACAGCCCAGCAGAGAGGAGGAACACAGTGCACATCAAAATGACGGCATTGTACACGACACTGTGCACATCAAATAAAAAAAACAAGTGTAATGAACCCAGATGTTTTCTGTCTAATCTTACCTACTCTCTGACAGGATGTGTGTAATCTAAAGAGAATATAGTGACGTGGAGTTGCATCTCCTCCAGTATGTATGTAAGCGCTGCATATTAGTCTTTGGCATGGTTCAGTATCGGAGAAGCCCATTGGTTGAGCTGACGTTCACGTCAGACCAATAACAGGAGAGCAGAAGATCAGGTCAATGCTTCATCGTCGTGGATTTAAAAACCTCGTATTTACTTGGTTAAATAACATCCACATACGTTTCCCAGTGACACAGAGGGAAATAAAATAAACCCATTAAATCGGAGTCTGAATCGATTTAAAAAGAGATTGTTGAGATTGAAAGAGATCCACCGTATTATAAATGTTAAGACTTTAATTCTTTAAGACTTTAAATTCTTTACGACAGTATTAAGACATCTATAAACGTTCTTCAGGGCTTGAGACTTTTTCAGAGAGAGAGGCAGCTGTTCTCATACACTCCTCAGAGTCCACTACAGCTGCACCAACCCACCACACCCACCCCAGGAGGTTAAACAGACAGCCCTACCAGAACAACCCACCCCAGGAGGTCAAACAGACGGCCCTACCAGGACAACCCACCCCAGGAGGTTAAACAGACAGCCCTACCAGGACAACCCACCCCAGGAGGTTAAACAGACGGCCCTACCAGGACAACCCACCCCAGGAGGTCAAACAGACGGCCCTACCAGGACAACCCACCCCAGGAGGTCAAACAGACGGCCCTACCAGGACAACCCACCCCAGGAGGTTAAACAGACAGCCCTACCAGGACAACCCACCCCAGGAGGTTAAGGACAGGAGGTTAAACAGCCCTACCAGGACAACCCACCCCAGGAGGTTAAACAGACAGCCCTACCAGGACAACCCACCCCAGGAGGTTAAACAGACAGCCCTACCAGGACAACCCACCCCAGGAGGTTAACAGACAGCCCTACCAGGACAACCCACCACACCCACCCCAGGAGGTTAACAGACAGCCCTACCAGAACAACCCACCCCAGGAGGTTAACAGACAGCCCTACCAGGACAACCCACCCCAGGAGGTTAACAGACAGCCCTACCAGGACAACCCACCACACCCACCCCAGGAGGTTAAACAGACAGCCCTACCAGGACAACCCACCACACCCACCCCAGGAGGTTAAACAGACAGCCCTACCAGGACAACCCACCCCAGGAGGTTAAACAGACAGCCCTACCAGGACAACCCACCACACCCACCCCAGGAGGTTAAACAGACAGCCCTACCAGGACAACCCACCCCAGGAGGTTAAACAGACAGCCCTACCAGGACAACCCACCCCAGGAGGTTAACAGACAGCCCTACCAGGACAACCCACCCCAGGAGGTTAAACAGACAGCCCTACCAGGACAACCCACCACACCCAGGAGGTTAAACAGACAGCCCTACCAGGACAACCCACCCCAGGAGGTTAAACAGACAGCCCTACCAGGACAACCCACCCCAGGTTAAACAGACAGCCCCTACCAGGACAACCCACCCCAGGAGGTTAAACAGACAGCCCTACCAGGACAACCCACCCCAGGAGGTTAACAGACAGCCCTAACAACCCACCACACCCACCCCAGGAGGTTAAACAGACAACCCACCCCAGGAGGTTAAACTACCAGGACAACCCACCCCAGGAGGTTAACAGACGGACCCTACCAGGACAGGACACCCACCCCAGGAGGTTAACAGACAGCCCTACAGGACAACCCACCCCAGGAGGTTAAACAGACAGCCCTACCAGGACACACCCACCCCAGGAGGTTAAACAGACAGCCCTACCAGGACAACCCACCCCAGGAGGTTAAACAGACGGCCCTACCAGGACAACCCACCCCAGGAGGTTAAACAGACGGCCCTACCAGGACAACCCACCCCAGGAGGTTAAACAGACAGCCCTACCAGGACAACCCACCCCAGGAGGTTAAACAGACAGCCCTACCATCACATCAACCTCTCTCTTCCCCCTGTGTAGGAAGCACAGCTTTCAGAACCAAGAGATACAGCAGTCTAGCTAGGGAGGCCTGTCCCGTACCACTGTAGGGGTTGGAGGTCAGGGCCCTATACCACTGTAGGGTTAGAGGTCAGAGGTTAGGATAGAATGTTTAAAACCATGGTAACTTGGTTAGATTACAGTACTGTTCATGTTGCTCTAAACACAGTAAAAAAAACAGAACATAAATCATTCAGAGAAAAATTTAAAAAAGCGCCTGAAATGAACTGAAAAAACTAAACAATAAGATGTACAGCTGTAGTTCTAACAATAGTATAATAAACAATAATAACAACAACAACATGTGTGTATAGATATGTAGGTACTAGAGAGGGCTATTCCAGTTATTTCTCTTCTCCTCAGATAGATGATGATGATAGCTGCGTCTCAAATGGAACCCTATTCTCTATAGGGCACGATCACAGCCCCTAGGGCTCTGATCAAAAGTAGTGCACTACGTAGGGAACAAGGGTGCCATTTGGGACTCACAGTCCCTGTCTGGTTGAGGGCGCCTTGCTCCGGGTTTTGGCACAAGACTTAACGTCCACGGTGAGATGAGACCAGGGGATTGGCTGAAAATGTATTCCATACGGCGAGATGAGACGACGGGACAGGCTGGGAGACATGACAGGCTCCGCCCCTTACTGGTCCCCCTCCACTCGCCTCTTGCGGACTGGAGAGAAGACAGGAAGAGGACAAGGAGAAGAGGACAAGGAGGAATTGTACAGTGAGATAGAAACTTGATCAAAACACAGCAAACAACATGGTGATCAAACAATCCTAAAACAGTCCTGTGCCGGTCAGAAGAGACAGAAGAGTCCAACCCTATGGCTTTACAGTGCCCACGTCAGAGTCCAACCCTATGATACAAGCCCACGTCAGAGTCCAACCCTATGGCTTTACAGTGCATACAAGCCCACGTCAGAGTCCAACCCTATGGCTTTACAGTGCATACAAGCCCACGTCAGAGTCCAACCCTATGACTTTACAGTGCATACAAGCCCACGTCAGAGTCCAACCCCACGTCAGAGTCCAACCCTATGACTTTACAGTGCATACAAGCCCACGTCAGAGTCCAACCCTATGACTTTACAGTGCATACAAGCCCACGTCAGAGTCCAACCCTATGGCTTTACAGTGCATACAAGCCCACGTCAGAGTCCAACCCTATGGCTTTACAGTGCATACAAGCCCACGTCAGAGTCCAACCCTATGACTTTACAGTGCATACAAGCCCACGTCAGAGTCCAACCCTATGGCTTTACAGTGCATACAAGCCCACGTCAGAGTCCAACCCTATGACTTTACAGTGCATACAAGCCCACGTCAGAGTCCAACCCTATGGCTTTACAGTGCATACAAGCCCACGTCAGAGTCCAACCCTATGACTTTACAGTGCATACAAGCCCACGTCAGAGTCCAACCCTATGACTTTACAGTGCATACAAGCCCACGTCAGAGTCCAACCCTATGGCTTTACAGTGCATACAAGCCCACGTCAGAGTCCAACCCTATGACTTTACAGTGCATACAAGCCCACGTCAGAGTCCAACCCTATGGCTTTACAGTGCATACAAGCCCACGTCAGAGTCCAACCCTATGACTTTACAGTGCATACAAGCCCACGTCAGAGTCCAACCCTATGACTTTACAGTGCATACAAGCCCACGTCAGAGTCAAACCCTATGACTTTACAGTGCATACAAGCCCACGTCAGAGTCCAACCCTATGACTTTACAGTGCATACAAGCCCACGTCAGAGTCCAACCCTATGGCTTTACAGTGCATACAAGCCCACGTCAGAGTCCAACCCTATGGCTTTACAGTGCATACAAGCCCACGTCAGAGTCCAACCCTATGACTTTACAGTGCATACAAGCCCACGTCAGAGTCAAACCAGCCTTACGCTAACGGATAGTCAAACCAGCCTTACGCTAACGGATAGTCAAACCAGCCTTACGCTAACGGATAGTCAAACCAGCCTTACGCTAACGGATAGTCAAACCAGCCTTACGCTAACGGATAGTCAAACCAGCCTTACGCTAACGGATAGTCAAACCAGCCTTACGCTAACGGATAGTCAAACCAGCCTTACGCTAACGGATAGTCAAACCAGCCTTACGCTAACGGATAGTCAAACCAGCCTTACGCTAACGGATAGTCAAACCAGCCTTATGCTAACGGATAGTCAAACCAGCCTTATGCTAACGAAGAAGTCAAACCAGCCTTATGCTAACGAAGAAGTCAAACCAGCCGTATGCTAACGAAGAAGTCAAACCAGCCTTATGCTAACGAAGAAGTCAAACCAGCCTTATGCTAACGAAGAAGTCAAACCAGCCTTATGCTAACGAAGAAGTCAAACCAGCCGTACGCTAACGGATAGTCAAACCAGCCTTACGCTAACGGATAGTCAAACCAGCCTTATGCTAACGGATAGTCAAACCAGCCTTACGCTAACGGATAGTCAAACCAGCCTTATGCTAACGGATAGTCAAACCAGCCTTATGCTAACGGATAGTCAAACCAGCCGTATGCTAACGGATAGTCAAACCAGCCTTATGCTAACGGATAGTCAAACCAGCCTTATGCTAACGGATAGTCAAACCAGCCTTATGCTAACGGATAGTCAAACCAGCCTTATGCTAACGGATAGTCAAACCAGCCTTATGCTAACGGATAGTCAAACCAGCCTTATGCTAACGGATAGTCAAACCAGCCTTATGCTAACGGATAGTCAAACCAGCCTTATGCTAACGGATAGTCAAACCAGCCTTATGCTAACGAAGAGTCAAACCAGCCTTATGCTAACGGATAGTCAAACCAGCCTTATGCTAACGGATAGTCAAACCAGCCTTATGCTAACGGATAGTCAAACCAGCCTTATGCTAACGGATAGTCAAACCAGCCTTATGCTAACGGATAGTCAAACCAGCCTTATGCTAACGGATAGTCAAACCAGCCTTATGCTAACGGATAGTCAAACCAGCCTTACGCTAACGGATAGTCAAACCAGCATTATGCTAATGAAGGATAGAAATCACATTTAGATTAAGGTAATACATATTAACAGAACATGCAAGTCGAGGACACATCGATGTGTGGTACTTCGTACTGAATTCTGATGTGCACTTTGAACATGTTAGAATAATTGTCCACATTTACTTTTCCTCGGGTCATCAAAACGAGTAACGAACAGCTAAATCACTAGCCTATGTCAATATACTATAGTAGAAAAGTTTACCTATTCTATTGGTCAGGTTGTTGAGAAATAAATAGCCTATTTACAAAACAGACTCTGGGACAGTTGTGTGACGATAGATCCCAGATTCATACAACCAGTAAGGCCTGGGATACATAAAACAACCATGTTAAAGAGCAAATGAGTCTGATGCAACAGATCAGAACGTTCAGCTTAAAATGTTGATCAATTATTATTTCTTCACATTATAAGCGCAGCAATGCGCACAAGGCAGCAGACCGCACAAGGCAGCAGGCCGCACAAGGCAGCAGGCCGCACAAGGCAGCAGGCCGCACAAGGCAGCAGGCCCCACAAGGCAGCAGGCCGCACAAGGCAGCAGGCCGCACAAGGCAGCAGGCCGCACAAGGCAGCAGGCCCCACAAGGCAGCAGGCCCCACAAGGCAGCAGGCCGCACAAGGCAGGCACCGCACAAGGCAGCAGGCCGCCCAAGGCAGCAGGCCGCACAAGGCAGCAGGCCAAGGCAGCAGGCCGCACAAGGCAGCAGGCCACACAAGGCTATGTGCAAAAGTTTGTTCCATAATGCAATTAGCGGGAAAACACCTGTCAGAATCACACAGCACATCGGTTTCACGTGACAGAGATTAAAATATCAGTTAGAAATGTAGAGAGGAAAGACCTAATATGCTACAACTACCACGGGTCGCTAATATGACCAGGATTATCAACAACTACCACGGGTCGCTAATATGACCAGGATTATCAACAACTACCACGGGTCGCTAATATGACCAGGATTATCAACAACTACCACGGGTCGCTAATATGACCAGGATTATCAACAACTACCACGGGTCGCTAATATGACCAGGATTATCAACAACTACCACGGGTCGCTAATATGACCAGGATTATCAACAACTACCACGGGTCGCTAATATGACCAGGATTATCAACAACTACCACGGGTCGCTAATATGACCAGGATTATCAACAACTACCACGGGTCGCTAATAGGACCAGGATTATCAACAGAGGTCACCAAAACAATGGGTCCTGTACTCCAGTAGGTCAGACAGGACAGAGGGGAGGAGAGACCTGTACTCCAGTAGGTCAGACAGGACAGAGGGGAGGAGAGACCTGTACCCAGTAGGTCAGACAGGACAGAGGGGAGGAGAGACCTGTACTCCACTAGGTCAGACAGGACAGAGGGGAGGAGAGACCTGTACTCCACTAGGTCAGACAGGACAGAGGGGAGGAGAGACCTGTACTCCACTAGGTCAGACAGGACAGAGGGGAGGAGAGACCTGTACTCCAGTAGGTCAGACAGGACAGAGGGGAGGAGAGACCTGTACTCCAGTAGGTCAGACAGGACAGAGGGGAGGAGAGACCTGTACTCTACTAGGTCAGACAGGACAGAGGGGAGGAGAGACCTGTACTCCAGTAGGTCAGACAGGACAGAGGGGAGGAGAGACCTGTACACCAGTAGGTCAGACAGGACAGAGGAGAGACCTGTACTCCAGTAGGTCAGACAGGACAGAGGGGAGGAGAGACCTGTACTCCACTAGGTCAGACAGGACAGAGGGGAGGAGAGACCTGTACTCCAGTAGGTCAGACAGGACAGAGGGGAGGAGAGACCTGTACTCCAGTAGGTCAGACAGGACAGAGGGGAGGAGAGACCTGTACTCCACTAGGTCAGACAGGACAGAGGGGAGGAGAGACCTGTACTCCAGTAGGTCAGACAGGACAGAGGGGAGGAGAGACCTGTACTCCACTAGGTCAGACAGGACAGAGGGGAGGAGAGACCTGTACTCCACTAGGTCAGACAGGACAGAGGGGAGGAGAGACCTGTACTCCAGTAGGTCAGACAGGACAGAGGGGAGGAGAGACCTGTACTCCACTAGGTCAGACAGGACAGAGGGGAGGAGAGACCTGTACTCCACTAGGTCAGACAGGACAGAGGGGAGGAGAGACCTGTACTCCAGTAGGTCAGACAGGACAGAGGGGAGGAGAGACCTGTACTCCACTAGGTCAGACAGGACAGAGGGGAGGAGAGACCTGTACTCCACTAGGTCAGACAGGACAGAGGGGAGGAGAGACCTGTACTCCAGTAGGTCAGACAGGACAGAGGGGAGGAGAGACCTGTACTCCAGTAGGTCAGACAGGACAGAGGGGAGGAGAGACCTGTACTCCACTAGGTCAGACAGGACAGAGGGGAGAGAGACCTGTACTCCAGTAGGTCAGACAGGACAGAGGGGAGGAGAGACCTGTACTCCACTAGGTCAGACAGGACAGAGGGGAGGAGAGACCTGTACTCCAGTAGGTCAGACAGGACAGAGGGGAGGAGAGACCTGTACTCCAGTAGGTCAGACAGGACAGAGGGGAGGAGAGACCTGTACTCCAGTAGGTCAGACAGGACAGAGGGGAGGAGAGACCTGTACTCCACTAGGTCAGACAGGACAGAGGGGAGGAGAGACCTGTACTCCACTAGGTCAGACAGGACAGAGGGGGAGGAGAGACCTGTACTCCACTAGGTCAGACAGGACAGAGGGGAGGAGAGACCTGTACTCCACTAGGTCAGACAGGACAGAGGGGAGGAGAGACCTGTACTCCAGTAGGTCAGACAGGACAGAGGGGAGGAGAGACCTGTACTCCACTAGGTCAGACAGGACAGAGGGGGAGGAGAGACCTGTACTCCACTAGGTCAGACAGGACAGAGGGGAGGAAGAACTGTACTCCACTAGGTCAGACAGGACAGAGGGGGAGGAGAGACCTGTACTCCACTAGGTCAGACAGGACAGAGGGGAGGAGAGACCTGTACTCCAGTAGGTCAGACAGGACAGAGGAGAGACCTGTACTCCAGTAGGTCAGACAGGACAGAGGGGAGGAGAGACCTGTACTCCACTAGGTCAGACAGGACAGAGGGGAGGAGAGACCTGTACTCCACAGGTCAGACAGGACAGAGGGGAGGAGAGACCTGTACTCCAGTAGGTCAGACAGGACAGAGGGGAGGAGAGACCTGTACTCTGTAGGTCAGACAGGACAGAGGGGGAGGAGAGACTGTGTTACTAGGTCAGACAGGACAGAGGGGAGGAGAGACCTGTACTCCAGGTCAGACAGGACAGAGGGGAGGAGAGACCTGTACTCCACTAGGTCAGACAGGACAGAGGGGAGGAGAGACCTGTACTCCAGTAGGTCAGACAGGACAGAGGGGGAGGAGATACCTGTGTTCCACTAGGTCAGACAGGACAGAGTAGGAATATACCTGTGTTAGTAGGTCAGACAGGACAGAGGGGAGGAGAGACCTGTACACCAGTAGGTCAGACAGGACAGAGGGGAGGAGAGACCTGTACTCCAGTAGGTCAGACAGGACAGAGGGGAGGAGAGACCTGTACTCCACTAGGTCAGACAGGACAGAGGGGAGGATAGACCTGTGTCCACTAGGTCAGACAGGACAGAGGGGAGGAGAGACCTGTGTTCCAGTAGGTCAGACAGACAGAGGGGAGGAGAGACCTGTACACCACTAGGTCAGACAGGACAGAGATAAGAGACCTGTACTCCACTAGGTCAGACAGGACAGAGGGGAGGAGATACCTGTACTCCAGTAGGTCAGACAGGACAGAGGGAGGAGATACCTGTGTTCCACTAGGTCAGACAGGACAGAGGGGAGGAGAGACTGTGTTAGGTCAGACAGGACAGAGGGGAGAGGCCCTGGGCTTCAGACAGGACAGAGGGGAGAGGCCCTGGGCTTCAGACAGGACAGAGGGGAGAGGCCCTGGGCTTCAGACAGGACAGGAGGAGAGAGGAACAATGTCAAATGACAGGAAAGAAAGGAGAAAGAGCTCTTTCAACAGGACTAGAAGAAAAGACCATCTTCAAGAAGAGAAGCTAAATGTCATCCTCACCAAAGGCCTGGGTATAAAACAACATGAACCAAGTCCACCCACCCTCTGCGTCACCATGGAAACCGCTGGAAATGTGTCTTTGAGATGGTAGAATTATGATATAACACTGTTATAGTAACCCTGTCAGACTGACTGTAGTATAATATACTGTGTTACAGTCAGACTGACTGTAGTATA
Source organism: Oncorhynchus masou masou (assembly GCF_036934945.1). Lineage (NCBI taxonomy): Eukaryota > Metazoa > Chordata > Actinopteri > Salmoniformes > Salmonidae > Oncorhynchus > Oncorhynchus masou. The sequence goes on from NW_027000101.1 coordinate 112,210, forward strand.
ATATACTGTGTTACAGTCAGACTGACTGTAGTATAATATACTGTGTTATAGTCAGTCTGACTGTAGTATAATATACTGTGTTATAGTCAGTCTGACTGTAGTATAATATACTGTGTTACAGTCAGACTGACTGTAGTATAATATACTGAGTTATAGTCAGTCTGACTGTAGTATAATATACTGAGTTACAGTCAGACTGACTGTAGTATAATATACTGTGTTATAGTCAGTCTGACTGTAGTATAATGTACTGTGTTACAGTCAGTCTGACTGTAGTATAATATACTGTGTTATAGTCAGTCTGACTGTAGTATAATATACTGTGTTATAGTCAGTCTGACTGTAGTATAATATACTGTGTTATAGTCAGACTGACTGTAGTATAATATACTGTGTTATAGTAACCCTGTCAGACTGACTGTAGTATAATATACTGTGTTATAGTCAGACTGACTGTAGTATAATATACTGTGTTATAGTCAGTCTGACTGTAGTATAATATACTGTGTTACAGTCAGACTGACTGTAGTATAATATACTGTGTTATAGTAACCCTGTCAGACTGACTGTAGTATAATATACTGTGTTATAGTCAGTCTGACTGTAGTATAATATACTGTGTTACAGTCAGACTGACTGTAGTATAATATACTGTGTTACAGTCAGACTGACTGTAGTATAATATACTGTGTTATAGTCAGTCTGACTGTAGTATAATATACTGTGTTACAGTCAGACTGACTGTAGTATAATATACTGTGTTACAGTAACCCTGTCAGTCTGACTGTAGTATAATATACTGTGTTACAGTCAGTCTGACTGTAGTATAATATACTGTGTTACAGTCAGACTGACTGTAGTATAATATACTGTGTTATAGTCAGTCTGACTGTGGTATAATATACTGTGTTATAGTAACCCTGTCAGTCTGACTGTAGTATAATATACTGTGTTACAGTCAGTCTGACTGTAGTATAATATACTGTGTTACAGTCAGTCTGACTGTGGTATAATATACTGTGTTATAGTAACCCTGTCAGTCTGACTGTAGTATAATATACTGTGTTACAGTCAGACTGACTGTAGTATAATATACTGTGTTATAGTCAGTCTGACTGTAGTATAATATACTGTGTTACAGTCAGACTGACTGTAGTATAATATACTGTGTTACAGTCAGACTGACTGTAGTATAATATACTGTGTTACAGTCAGACTGACTGTAGTATAATATACTGTGTTACAGTCAGACTGACTGTAGTATAATATACTGTGTTATAGTCAGACTGACTGTAGTATAATATACTGTGTTATAGTCAGTCTGACTGTAGTATAATATACTGTGTTACAGTCAGTCTGACTGTAGTATAATATACTGTGTTATAGTCAGTCTGACTGTAGTATAATATACTGTGTTATAGTAACCCTGTCAGACTGACTGTAGTATAATATACTGTGTTATAGTCAGACTGACTGTAGTATAATATACTGTGTTACAGTCAGACTGACTGTAGTATAATATACTGTGTTATAGTAACCCTGTCAGTCTGACTGTAGTATAATATACTGTGTTACAGTCAGACTGACTGTAGTATAATATACTGTGTTATAGTAACCCTGTCAGACTGACTGTAGTATAATATACTGTGTTATAGTCAGACTGACTGTAGTATAATATACTGTGTTATAGTCAGACTGACTGTAGTATAATATACTGTGTTATAGACTGACTGTAGTATAATATACTGTGTTATAGTCAGACTGACTGTAGTATAATATACTGTGTTATAGTCAGACTGACTGTAGTATAATATACTGTGTTACAGTCAGACTGACTGTAGTATAATATACTGTGTTATAGTCAGACTGACTGTAGTATAATATACTGTGTTATAGTCAGACTGACTGTAGTATAATATACTGTGTTATAGTCAGACTGACTGTAGTATAATATACTGTGTTATAGTCAGACTGACTGTAGTATAATAATATACTGTGTTACAGTCAGTCTGACTATAGTATAATATACTGTGTTATAGTAACCCTGTCAGTCTGATTGTAGTATAATATACTGTGTTATAGTCAGACTGACTGTAGTATAATGTACTGTGTTATAGTAACCCTGTCAGTCTGATTGTAGTATAATATACTGTGTTACAGTCAGACTGACTGTATTATCAGTCTGACTGATATGACATCATAAAGGAGTACATATCATACCCTGAACCCAAAAGAGGCCAATCCTAAAAGCTGAGTGTGTGTGTGTGTGTGTTTTAAAGTGTGTTTTCCTGCAATTCTACACATTTTGCCATGTGTGTGTGTTTGAATTCCACACATTTTGCCATGTGGCTGAGAGAACTTACTCAGGTCATTGTTCTTGGTGATAGCAGCAGCAGCTCTTGCCCGTGGGCCTTGCTGACAGAAGTGGTAGCCAAACTTCACTATGCTGTTGTTGTCCTCCAGCATCTTAGCCATCTCCATCTCTACTGAAGTCCCCAGCTGCTGCCTCTGTAGAGACACACACAAGGCACACACATCAAGAACCACACACACACATCAAGAACCACACACACACATCAAGAACCACACACACACATCAAGAACCACACACACACACACTCCGCTTGGTCTGACTCCTGGAGAAGAACATTTGAATTCCACACATTTTTTAGATGCCCTGAGTTGACCACATTGACAAAATTTTGCCATGTGGCTGAGAGTTAATTTTTTTGCCATGTGGCTGAGAGAACATTTGAATTCCACACATTTTGCCATGTGGCTGAGAGAACATTTGAATTCTACACATTTTGCCATGTGGCTGAGAGAACATTTGAATTCCACACATTTTGCCATGTGGCTGAGAGAACATTTGAATTCTACACATTTTGCCATGTGGCTGAGAGAACATTTCAATCCTACACCATTTTGCCATGTCTTAAGCAATCTGAGTGACTCAAACGTTGTAACTGAATGAACCCGGGGGCCCCACATCACAATAAATGTTTTTGAATTCTAGATTCTCCCTGACGTCCTAAATGTTCGCTGACTGTTAGATGACCTTTCTCTGTTTAGATTTTCTACTTTAGATCTGGTTTTAAGTTCCAGCTGAAAACTTTTTTACCATCCTGAAAAATTGGACAAAAACCCCTGTGGTGAGTGAGTGTGTGTATAGTTAGTGTGATCATGTATGTGTGTATAGTTAGTGTGATCATGTATGTGTGTATAGTTAGTGTGATCATGTATGTGTGTATAGTTAGTGTGATCATGTATGTGTGTATAGTTAGTGTGATCATGTATGTGTGTATAGTTAGTGTGATCATGTATGTGTGTATAGTTAGTGTGATCATGTATGTGTGTATAGTTAGTGTGATCATGTATGTGTGTATAGTTAGTGTGATCATGTATGTGTGTATTTAGTGTGATCATGTATGTGTGTATAGTTAGTGTGATCATGTATGTGTGTATAGTTATGTGTGATTTAGTGTGTGTATTATGTATGTGTGTATAGTTAGTGTGATCATGTATGTGTGTATAGTTAGTGTGATCATGTATGTGTGTATTTAGTGTGATGTGTGTTTATATTTAGTGTGTGTATAGTTAGTGTGATCATGTATGTGTGTATTTAGTGTGATGTGTGTTTATATTTAGTGTGTGTAGTTAGTGTGATCATGTATGTGTGTATTTAGTGTGATGTGTGTTTATATTTAGTGTGTGTAGTTAGTGTGATCATGTATGTGTGTATTTAGTGTGATGTGTGTTTATATTTAGTGTGTGTATAGTTAGTGTGATCATGTATGTGTGTATTTAGTGTGATTAGTGTGTTTATATTTAGTGTGTGTGTGTTTATAGTTGTAGTGTGTGATCATGTATGTGTGTATTTAGTGTGATGTGTGTTTATATTTAGTGTGTGTAGTTAGTGTGATCATGTATGTGTGTATTTAGTGTGATGTGTGTTTATATTTATCTCAGTCAGTGTGTGTAGTTAGTGTGATCATGTATGTGTGTATTTAGTGTGATGTGTGTTTATATTTAGTGTGTGTATAGTTAGTGTGATCATGTATGTGTGTATTTAGTGTGATGTGTGGTTTATATTTTGTGTGTGTATAGTTAGTGTGATCATGTATGTGTGTATTTAGTGTGATGTGTGTTTATATTTAGTGTGTGTATAGTTAGTGTGATCATGTATGTGTGTATTTAGTGTGATGTGTGTTTATATTTAGTGTGTGTATAGTTAGTGTGATCATGTATGTGTGTATTTAGTGTGATGTGTGTTTATATTTAGTGTGTATAGTTAGTGTGATCATGTATGTGTGTATTTAGTGTGATGTGTGTTTATATTTAGTGTGTGTATAGTTAGCGTGATCATGTATGTGTGTATTTAGTGTGATGTGTGTTTATATTTAGTGTGTGTGTTACCTGGTTATCTATCTTGATCTCAGTCAGTGTGTGTGTGTGTGTGTGTGTGGTGTCAATCTTGATCTTGTGTGTGTGTGTGTTACCTGGTTGTCTCTTGATCTCAGTCAGTTGTGATCTCAGTCAGTGTGTGTGTGTGTGTGTGTGTGTTACCTGGTTGTCTATCTTGATCTCAGTCAGTGTGTGTGTGTGTGTGTGTGTGTGTGTGTTACCTGGTTGTCTATCTTGATCTCAGTCAGTGTGTGTGTGTGTGTGTGTGTGTGTGTGTGGTTGTCAATCTTGATCTCAGTCAGTGTGTGTGTGTGTGTGTGTGTGTGTTACCTGGTTGTCTATCTTGATCTCAGTCAGTGTGTCGTTGTCTCGGAGAGCGTCCACCAGAGCAGCAGCACCAGCGCTGGTGATGAAGTTAGACTCCAGGTTGAGACTCCGCAACGACTTGTTCTCCTTCAGCATCTCACTCATCGCCTGGGAGGGGGGGTAGTTAGGAGTGGGTTGGAGCAAAAACCTGCACACACTTCTTCCCTACCCACAGACAGACAGCCAGACATCTACAGACAGACATACAGACACCCAGGCAGACAGACATACAGACACCCAGGCAGACAGACAGACAGACACCCAGGCAGACACCCAGACAGACACCCAGACAGACACCCAGACAGACAGACAGACAGACACCCAGACAGACAGACAGACAGACACCCAGACAGACAGACACCCAGACAGACACCCAAGACAGACAGACATCCACAGACAGACAGACAGACACCCAGACAGACAGACAGACACCCACCCAGACAGACAGACACCCAGACAGACACCCAGGCAGACAGACAGACACCCAGGCAGGCAGACAGACACCCAGGCAGGCAGACAGACACCCAGGCAGGCAGACAGACACCAGACAGACAGACAGACAGGCAGACACCCAGACAGACAGACAGACAGACAGACACCCAGACAGACAGACACCCAGACAGACACCCAGACAGACACCCAGACAGACACCCAGGCAGACAGACACCCAGACAGACACCCAGACAGACAGACAGACAGACAGACAGACAGACAGACAGACAGACAGACAGACAGACAGACAGACACCCAGGCAGACACCCAGGCAGACAGACAGACAGACAGACAGACAGACACACAGACAGACAGACAGACACCTACAGACAGACACCCAGACAGACAGACACCCAGACAGACAGACAGACAGACACAGACAGACAGACAGACAGACAGACAGACAGACAGACAGACAGACAGACACCGACAGACAGACAGACACCCACACAGACAGACACCCAGACAGACAGACAGACAGACACCCAGACAGACAGACAGACAGACAGAGAGACAGAGAGACAGACAGACAGACAGACAGACACCCACCACAGCGATGGGGTCGTTGCTCCGTGTGGCGGCGAGGCTGAACTTCTTGACGTGTGTGTTCCTCTCCATGGCCTTGGCAAACTCCTTCAGCGTGGGAATGGGAATGTTCTGGAACACCAGGAAAATACAGGAGAATCACTTCTTGTCTCATTGTGTGTGTGTCAGTGAGTTTATATATATATATATATATATATATAAAAAATAAATAAACAATGTGTGTGTTTCTGTGTGTCTGCAAGCGTGTGTGTGTCTGTGTCTGCGTGTCTGTGTGTGTGCAAGTGTCGTGTGTGTGTGTGCGTCTGCGTGTGTGTCTGCGTGTGCGTGTGTGTGTCGTATGCGTGTGCGTGTCTGCGTGTGTGCGTCTGCGTATGTGTGTGTCTGCGTGTGTGTGTGTGTGTGTGTCTGTGTGTGTGTGTCTGCGTGTGTGTGTCTGCGTGTGTGTGTGTGTCTGCGTGTGTGCGTGTGTGTCTGCGTGTGTGCGTGTCTGCGTATGTGTGTGTGCGTGTGTGTATGCGTGTGCGTGTCTGCTTATGTGTGTGTGCTGCGTGTGTGTGTGTGTACCTTGATGTTGTTGAGGTTAACCTCCGTCAGCGCAGCGTCGTTGTTTCTTATCCTCTGCAGAGTGTCGTCTACGTTAGTGGGGTTGGGAGGCTCATCAAACACGGGTTCATCTTCTCCCCTTCACCACGTCTGAAATAGATCCATCTGTATCCATCACACCTCATTTATATAGGAGGACTGGTCACCAAACAACCAGGTGGAACCCAGAGCAAATATAACCCTGGTTATGTTGGGGTTAGTAGTGTAGTGTTACATGGAGGTAACTGTGTTTAGGTTGGGGGTAACTGCATGGAGGTAACTGTGTTTAGGTTGGGGTTGCATGGAGGTAACTGTGTTTAGGTTGTGGTTACATTGGGTTGCGTTGTGGTTACATTGCGGTTGCGTTGTGGTTACATTGCGGTTGCGTTGTGGTTACATTGCGGTTGCGTTGTGGTTACATTGCGGTTGAGTTATTTATGGTTACATTGCGGTTGAGTTATGGTTACATTGCGGTTGTGTTGTGGTTACATTGCGGTTGTGTTGTGGTTACATTGCGGTTGCGTTGTGGTTACATTGCGGTTGAGTTGTGGTTACATTGCGGTTGAGTTATTTATGGTTACATTGCGGTTGAGTTATTTATGGTTACATTGCGGTTGCGTTGTGGTTACATTGCGGTTGCGTTGTGGTTACATTGCGGTTGCGTTGTGGTTACATTGCGGTTGCGTTGTGGTTACATTGCGGTTGCGTTGTGGTTACATTGCGGTTGCGTTGTGGTTACATTGCGGTTGTGTTGTGGTTACATTGCGGTTGTGTTGTGGTTACATTGCGGTTGCGTTGTGGTTACATTGCGGTTGCGTTGTGGTTACATTGCGGTTGCGTTATGCTTACATTGTGGTTGTGTTATGGTTACATTGTGGTTGTGTAATGGTTACATTGTGGTTGTGTAATGGTTACATTGTGGTTGTGTACTCACTGTTGTATCCTCCGTCTTTACTGCTGGTTCCATCGTAGCTCTGGGTGCTGGTCACCAGGGTATGGACACCTAGGATGGCTGTGGACAAACACACAACAACAGGCTTAGTGTTTGTGTACCATGGGACAAGCCTGGCTGACAGTGTGTATGAAAGACTCCTGTATTTAGCTGTTCTTGGAGAGACTGGAGACAGTAAGATACACAGATCCTTCTAACGCAGAGAGAGAGAGAGAGAGAGACAGAGAGAGAGAGAGAGAGACACAGAGGGAAAGATACACAGATCCTTCTAACGCAGAGAGAGAGAGAGAGAGAGAGAGAGAGAGGCTGTGTGTGTCTGTCCCTAAGAAGACAGCCTACCTACCCCCTCCCCCTTACCTGCCAGGTCACAGAGTTCAGTGTCGGTAGCACTGGACAGGGCCTCTTCTAGTTCCGGGTCAAGGGTCGTTACCTCTTCCTGACGAGACTCGATGGGCCGCTGCTTGGGAACAAATGCCTTGCCTACAGAGAGAGGCAGAGCGAGAGGGGAGAGAGATGGGAGAGGGAAAGGGGGGAGAGGGGGAATGGGGAGAGGGAAGGGAGGAGATGGGGAGGGAGAGGAGAGAGAGAGGAGATGGGAGAGAGGAAAGAGAGAGGAAAGGGAGAGAGGGAGATGGGAGAGGGAAAGGGGAGAGAGGGAGATGGGAGAGAGGGAGAAGGGGAGAGGAGAGAGATGGGAGAGGGGAAAGGGAGAGAGAGGGAGAGAGGAGATGGGAGAGAGGACAGAGGAGATGGGAGAGGGAAAGGGAGAGAGAGAGAGAGGGAAAGGGAGAGAGGAGATGGGAGAGAGAGATGGGATGGAGAGAGGGAAAGGGAGAGAGAGGGAGAGAGATGGGAGAGAGGGAAAGGGAGAGAGAGAGGAGATGGGAGAGAGGGAAAGGGAGAGAGGAAAGGGAGAGAGGGAGGGAGAGAGGAAAGGGAAGAGAGAGAGGAGATGGGAGAGGGGAAGCCGAGGGAATGGGAGAGAGGGAAAGGGAGAGAGGAAAGGGAGAGAGAGGAGATGGGAGAGAGAGGAGATGGGAGAGAGAAAGGGAGAGAGAGGAGAGATGGGAGAGAGGGAAAGGGAGAGAGAGAGAGATGGGAGAGAGGGAAAGGGAGGGGAGAGAGAGAGGAGAGGGAGGGATGGGAGAGAGGGAGGGATGGGAGAGAGGAAAGGGAGGAGAGAGAGGGAGATGAGAGAGGAGATGGGAGAGAGGGGAAAGGAGAGAGAGAGAGAGGGAGAGAGAAAGGGAGAGAGAGAGGGAGAGAGGGAGGAGATGGGAGAGAGGGAAAGGGAGAGAGAGAGAGAGATGGGAGAGAGGGAAAGAGGGAGAGAGGGAGAGAGGAGATGGGAGAGAGGGAAAGGGAGAGAGAGAGATGGGAGAGAGGGAAAGGGAGAGAGAGGAGATGGGAGAGAGGGAAAGGGAGAGAGAAAGAGGGAGAGAGGGAGGGAGATGAGAAAGGGAGAGAAGAGTGAGAACCTGACTCGGCAGATGTATCCAACTTCCTGTTGACCCTCTGGTCTCTTCTGTACAGGTCATTCCCCAGCTGACACAGGAAGGACCACAATGCATTGCAGAAGTGAAGGCGGTCAGCCAGAGAACCACTGTTTATTTTTCATGTCCAGAGAGACAGAGAAACAATCACCCCTGCTAATAAACTCATCAATATAGTCAATACTGCATATGAAACAACAACCAATAAGTTAGTAGTAGATGGAGTTGAAAGGGAGTCTGATGAACTCACTAATATCATTTTTATGTCTCCGCCGTGCAGTTTGAAGGAAGGCGCTAACTAGCGTTAGCACAATGACTGGGAGTCTATGGGTATCAGCCGCTGGTTGGCTCCAACTTCCTTCATACTGGACACGGAGACATAAAAATGGTATCCGCTAGTTAATGGGACCCTGGGGTCGTAGAAAAAAGGGCTTCGTTGTTAAAATCCCCAAGTTGCCCTTTAACTTGGAGATCGTTTTCTCCTCCCATCCTCAGTGGTTCAAAAACTACTTGGGATGTTAAAACGCTTCCAGGGTAAACTAAAACTACTAAACCAAATACAAAATGGAGATATATTGAACCCAGGGGATGATACAGGATATTGAGGTTATGGTTTATATATATATATATCCTAGATCTCCCCCTGGGTTCAACACTAGCAGGGTCCTGAATCTCCCCTGGGTTAATATAGTTTGGGTCCTGTATATATATATAAAATCATATGTATGTATAGTATGTATATATTTATTTTAAATACCTATAATGAGGATTCCATTACCAAAATAAACGCTAGACAATCAGACCGTCATTGAATTTGTTAATATGTTTGGAGCATAAGAACACAACATTAGCCATGTCAAAATGCGTAGAATTGTAGGAAATTAGCTTTGAAACCACTAAATGTTTTCTTGACCGCAAAGATGGGGGCCTCATCGGACAGAACTCAGCTGTACAGACACCCCCTTTTTTTCTCCTCTCTCTCTCTCGTTCTACTACCCTCTCTCACCCCAATTCCATCATATCCAATTCCCGATCTTGTCTCATTGCAACTTCCCAACTGGCTCGGGAAAGGCAAAGGTTGATTCATGCGTCCTCAGAAACATGACTTGCCAAAATGAGTTTCCTAACACCTGTCAGCTTAACCCAGCCGCACCAATGTGTCGGAGGAAACACCATTCAACTGACAATCGAAGTCAGCCTGCAGGTGCCCGGCCCGCCATAAGGAGTCGCTAGTGCACGATAAGCCAACTAAAGGCCCCCCCCCCTGGCCAAACCCTCCCCTAACGACGCTGGGCCAATTGTGCGCCGCCCTATGGGACTCCTGGTCACGGTCAGTTGTGTGACACAGCCTGGGATCAAACCCGGGTCTGTAGTGACACCTCAAACATTCCCTTAGACCACTACACCACTCGGGAGCCCCCAAGACCCGTTTTGCTCCAGAAACAAACTCTGCATTGTTACAAATAATGTCATAATAACACTCAATGTATGAAGAAATGGTCCCAATGGCCCATTCTCAAATCTACATTCAGTTCGATGTTTTGAAGAAGGGTTTTATTGATCTATTTTCTACTTAATCTTTAGTCTGTGTATATTCTTTCACCACATCTAGTCATAGGATGAAGGGGCAATCTTTGTGGTTCCTAATATGATATCTGAGTGAGACGAACTACCAAAAATCTAAAATGGCACAGCGTGTCCTCCGGCCGGGGAGTCAACCATGATAACAAGTTTAGATAGCTGCCCGCAAAACTAACTTAGCAGCCTAAACATGTGTGTTTGCTGACATGGGCTAATTGACTGACTATCAGTGAATGACATAAGCAGGAAAAACTGCTTATGCACAACCAAAATTTAGTAATTGCAACTTGTGTATTCTACTTATCTAACTGTCAACAGTAAGTTGAGACCCCGACGGGGAGGGGGGGGGGATTTATCTGCCAGTTGCCCGTCCCTGCTTTAGAGTCTAGAGTTGCGAGTAACTTTCCCAAAATCCCACAAAAGATTCCAGGATTCAGGACCCATCTCGTGTTGAACCCAGGGGAGATACAGGACCCTGCTAGTGTTGAACCCAGGGGAGATACAGGACCCATCTAGTGTTGAACCCAGGGAGATAAGGACCCCTGCTAGTGTTGAACCCAGGGGAGATACAGGACCCATCTAGTGTTGAACCCAGGGGAGATACAGGACCCTGCTAGTGTTGAACCCAGGGGAGATACAGGACCCATCTAGTGTTGAACCCAGGGGAGATACAGGACCCTACTAGGTGTTGAACCCAGGGGAGATACAGGACCCATCTAGTGTTGAACCCAGGGGAGATACAGGACCCATCTAGTGTTGGACCCAGGGGAGATACAGGACCCTGCTAGTGTTGAACCCAGGGGAGATACAGGACCCTGCTAGTGTTGAACCCAGGGGAGATACAGGACCCTGCTAGTGTTGAACCCAGGGGAGATACAGGACCCTGCTAGTGTTGAACCCAGGGGAGATACAGGACCCATCTAGTGTTGAACCCAGGGGAGATACAGGACCCATCTAGTGTTGAACCCAGGGGAGATACAGGACCCATCTAGTGTTGAACCCAGGGGAGATTCAGGACCCATCTAGTGTTGAACCCAGGGGAGATACAGGACCCTGCTAGTGTTGAACCCAGGGGGAGATTCAGGACCCATCTAGTGTTGAACCCAGGGGAGATACAGGACCCATCTAGTGTTGAACCCAGGGGAGATACAGGACCCTGCTAGTGTTGAACCCAGGGAGATACAGGACCCATCTAGTGTTGAACCCAGGGGAGATACAGGACCCATCTAGTGTTGAACCCAGGGGAGATTCAGGACCCAATTGAACCCAGGGAGATACAGGACCCTCTAGTGTTGAACCCAGGGGAGATACAGGACCCTGCTAGTGTTGAACCCAGGGGAGATACAGGACCCTGCTAGTGTTGAACCCAGGGAGATACAGGACCCATCTAGTGTTGAACCCAGGGGAGATACAGGACCCTCTGTGTTGAACCCAGGGGAGATACAGTGTTGAACCCAGGGGAGATACAGTGCTAGTGTTGAACCCAGGGGAGATACAGGACCCTGCTAGTGTTGACCCCAGGGGAGATACAGGACCCTACTAGTGTTGAACCCAGGGGAGATACAGGACCCTACTGGTGTTGAACCCAGGGGAGATACAGGACCCTACTAGTGTTGAACCCAAGATACAGGACCCTCTACTAGAACCCAGGGGAGATGGACCCTTGAACCCAGGGGAGATACAGGACCCAGGGAGATACTACTAGTGTTGAACCCAGGGGAGATACAGGACCCTATCTAGTGTTGAACCCAGGGGAGATACAGGACCCTACTGTGTTGAACCCAGGGAGATACAGGACCCTTGTTGAACCCAGGGAGATACAGGACTCTACTAGATACAGGACCCTACTAGTGTTGAACCCAGGGGAGATACAGGACTGACTATCAGTGAACCCAGGGGATACAGGACCCTACTAGTGTTGAACCCAGGGGAGATACAGGACCCTGCTAGTGTTGAACCCAGGGGAGATACAGGACCCTCTAGTGTTGAACCCAGGGGAGATACAGGACCCTGTGTAGTGTTGAACCCAGGGGAGATACAGGACCCTAACTAGTGTTGAACCCAGGGGAGATACAGGACCCTACTAGTGTTGAACCCAGGGGAGATACAGGACCCTATCTAGTGTTGAACCCAGGGGAGATACAGGACCCTCTAGTGTTGAACCCAGGGGAGATACAGGACCCTACTGGTGTTGAACCCAGGGGAGATACAGGACCCTACTGGTGTTGAACCCAGGGGAGATACAGGACCCTGCTAGTGTTGAACCCAGGACCCTACTGTGTTGAACCCAGGGGAGATACAGGACCCTACTAGTGTTGAACCCAGGGGAGATACAGGACCCTGCTAGTGTTGAACCCAGGGGGACCCTGCTATGTTGAACCCCCTGCTAGTGTTGAACCCAGGGGAGATACAGGACCCTGCTAGTGTTGAACCCAGGGGAGATACAGGACCCTGCTAGTGTTGAACCCAGGGGAGATACAGGACCCTGCTAGTGTTGAACCCAGGGGAGATACAGGACCCTGCTAGTGTTGAACCCAGGGGAGACCCTACTAGGACCCATCTAGTGTTGAACCCAGGGAGATACAGGACCCTGCTAGTGTTGAACCCAGGGGAGATACAGGACCCTGCTAGTGTTGAACCCAGGGAGATACAGGACCCTGCTGGTGTTGAACCCAGGGGAGATACAGGACCCATCTAGTGTTGAACCCAGGGGAGATACAGGACCCATCTAGTGTTGAACCCAGGGGAGATACAGGACCCTACTAGTGTTGAACCCAGGGGAGATACAGGACCCTGCTAGTGTTGAACCCAGGGGAGATACAGGACCCTGCTAGTGTTGAACCCAGGGGAGATACAGGACCCTGCTAGTGTTGAACCCAGGGGAGATACAGGACCCTGCTAGTGTTGAACCCAGGGGAGATACAGGACCCATCTAGTGTTGAACCCAGGGGAGATACAGGACCCTGCTAGTGTTGAACCCAGGGGAGATACAGGACCCTGCTAGTGTTGAACCCAGGGGAGATACAGGACCCTGCTAGTGTTGAACCCAGGGGAGATACAGGACCCATCTAGTGTTGAACCCAGGGGAGATACAGGACCCTGCTAGTGTTGAACCCAGGGGAGATACAGGACCCTGCTAGTGTTGAACCCAGGGGAGATACAGGACCCTGCTAGTGTTGAACCCAGGGGAGATACAGGACCCTACTAGTGTTGAACCCAGGGGAGATACAGGACCCACTAGTGTTGAACCCAGGGGAGATACAGGACCCTGCTAGTGTTGAACCCAGGGAGATACAGGACCCTGCTAGTGTTGAACCCAGGGGAGATACAGGACCCATCTAGTGTTGAACCCAGGGGAGATACAGGACCCTGCTAGTGTTGAACCCAGGGGAGATACAGGACCCATCTAGTGTTGAACCCAGGGGAGATACAGGACCTTGCTAGTGTTGAACCCAGGGGAGATACAGGACCTTGCTAGTGTTGAACCCAGGGGAGATACAGGACCCTACTGGTGTTGAACCCAGGGGAGATACAGGACCTTGCTAGTGTTGAACCCAGGGGAGATACAGGACCCTACTAGTGTTGAACCCAGGGGAGATACAGGACCCTGCTAGTGTTGAACCCAGGGGAGATACAGGACCCTGCTAGTGTTGAACCCAGGGGAGATACAGGACCCTGCTGGTGTTGAACCCAGGGGAGATACAGGACCCTGCTAGTGTTGAACCCAGGGGAGATACAGGACCCTGCTCTAGTGTTGAACCCAGGGGAGATACAGGACCCTGCTAGTGGTGAACCCAGGGAGATACAGGACCCATCTAGTGTTGAACCCAGGGGAGATACAGGACCCTGCTGGTGTTGAACCCAGGGGAGATACAGGACTCTACTAGTGTTGAACCCAGGGGAGATACAGGACCCTACTGGTGTTGAATCCCCGGGGACTGCATTCGGTCTTCAACAAGGTCCGTAGGGCCGCAATGAAAATTGGTTATATTTCCTTACCATCAAAATTTGCAAAAAAAAAAAAAATATCCTCTATCATTTTGGGGGAATTTGATGCTCCTTGACTGTCTCATTCTGGTGTTTATCAGAGCTGGACACAGTCAAACTGTATGACTCTATGTCCATTATTAGTTGTACAGGTTCGATTTGGTTTGAGTCATTTTAAAGTATATTGAGTTTGTTTCCCCAACAAAAACAACATTTTGTGTATTTATTGTGTTGTACTCAAACCCACGCCGGGACGGATTGGACGGATCCAGCCCGCGGGTCGTATGTTTGACACCCCTGCTCCAACCCTTCCTATCTGGACGGGTTATATTGTTCCTCTAGGAAGCACATCGACTGCTTAGCTCTGACTGTCCGCGCGTGTGTGTGTGTGTTCCAGTCTGTAATTGTATAATACAGCTATCATTATTCTCAATTATGTCTATTTGAACTAACACTACATTAGTCAATGTTTCATGTCACACACGCACACGCACACACACACACACACACACACACACACACACACACACACACACACACACACACACACACACACACACACACACACACACACACACACACACACACACACACAGTATTCTATTTCCCATTACACACATTTTCCGTGCTCTCACTCTCTCTGCCTGCATATCTATACACCAGTCTGTAATTACTGTACCTAGGAATGACATCACCACCAGCGAACCAGAGCACACGCCCCAGAACCCATATCTTACAGATGAACACACACAAGACATTTCCATTACTCATATACTTGTCTTGTTTAGTTCATTTTCTCTGAGCTGTGTTGAGATTGATGTCATGATGTTTCTGCTCTGGGGTCTCTAGAGGTCATTTTATCCATAACGCTAACTCCTAGTGGCTAAAGTATATTAGCTGCTCCAACTCAATCGGAGGTCATTTTATCCATAACGTGGCTAAAGTATATTAGCTGCTAACTCCTAGTGGCTAAAGTATATTAGCTGCTCCAACTCAATCGGAGGTTGTTTTATCCATAACGCTAACTCCTAGTGGCTAAAGTATATTAGCTGCTCCAACTCAATCGGAGGTCATTTTATCCATAACGCTAACTCCTAGTGGCTAAAGTATATTAGCTGCTCCAACTCAATCGGAGGTCATTTTATCCATAACGCTAACTCCTAGTGGCTAAAGTATATTAGCTGCTCCAACTCAATCGGAGGTTGTTTTACCCATAACGCTAACTCCTAGCGGCTAATGTATATTAGCTGCTCCAACTCGTTCGGAGGTTGTTTTATCCATAACGCTAACTCCTAGCGGCTAATGTGTGTCTACTACAGCGGTCTTTAGAGAACACATCAACAGAGCCAGAGACAAGACACACAGAGAGAGAGAGAGAGGGCTAGAGAGAGCAAAGGAAGGGGCTAGAGAGAGAGCGAGGGCTAGTACAATGTGTTCTACTGCAGGACGGACTGTATCTAAGTGGTACAGTGTGTTCTACTGCAGGATGGACTGTATCTAAGTGTGTTCTACTGCAGGATGGACTGTATCTAAGTGTGTTCTACTGCAGGATGGACTGTATCTAAGTGGTACAGTGTGTTCTACTGCAGGATGGACTGTATCTAAGTGTGTTCTACTACAGGATAGACTGTATCTAAGTGGTACAGTGTGTTATACAGTGTACAGTGTGTTCTACTGCAGGATGGACTGTATCTAAGTGTGTTCTACTGCAGGATGGACTGTATCTAAGTGGTACAGTGTGTTCTACTGCAGGATGGACTGTATCTAAGTGGTACAGTGTGTTCTACTGCAGGATGGACTGTATCTAAGTGGTACAGTGTGTTCTACTGCAGGATGGACTGTATCTAAGTGGTACAGTGTGTTCTACTGCAGGATGGACTGTATCTAAGTGGTACAGTGTGTTCTACTGCAGGATGGACTGTATCTAAGTGGTACAGTGTGTTCTACTGCAGGATGGACTGTATCTAAGTGGTACAGTGTGTTCTACTGCAGGATGGACTGTATCTAAGTGGTACAGTGTGTTCTACTGCAGGATGGACTGTATCTAAGTGGTACAGTGTGTTCTACTGCAGGATGGACTGTATCTAAGTGGTACAGTGTGTTCTACTGCAGGATGGACTGTATCTAAGTGGTACAGTGTGTTCTACTGCAGGATGGACTGTATCTAAGTGGTACAGTGTGTTCTACTGCAGGATGGACTGTATCTAAGTGGTACAGTGTGTTCTACTGCAGGATGGACTGTATCTAAGTGGTACAGTGTGTTCTACTGCAGGACTGTATCTAAGTGGACTGTATCTAAGTGGTACAGTGTGTTCTACTGCAGGATGGACTGTGTTCTACTGCAGGATGGACTGTATCTAAGTGGTACAGTGTGTTCTACTGCAGGATGGACTGTATCTAAGTGGTACAGTGTGTTCTACTGCAGGATGGACTGTATCTAAGTGGTACAGTGTGTTCTACTGCAGGATGGACTGTATCTAAGTGTTCTACTGCAGGATGGACTGGTGGTACAGTGTGTTCTACTGCAGGATGGACTGTATCTAAGTGGTACAGTGTGTCTACTGCAGGATGGACTGTATCTAAGTGGTACAGTGTGTTCTACTGCAGGATGGACTGTATCTAAGTGGTACAGTGTGTTCTACTGCAGGATGGACTGTATCTAAGTGGTACAGTGTGTTCTACTGCAGGATGGACTGTATCTAAGTGGTACAGTGTGTTCTACTGCAGGATGGACTGTATCTAAGTGGTACAGTGTGTTCTACTGCAGGATGGACTGTATCTAAGTGGTACAGTGTGTTCTACTGCAGGATGGACTGTATCTAAGTGGTACAGTGTGTTCTACTGCAGGATGGACTGTATCTAAGTGGTACAGTGTGTTCTACTGCAGGATGGACTGTATCTAAGTGGTACAGTGTGTTCTACTGCAGGATGGACTGTATCTAAGTGGTACAGTGTGTTCTACTCTGCTCTGTCTGGTGGTGTGTGTTCTACTGCAGGATGGATTATCAAGTCTGTGTTCTACTGCAGGATGGACTGTATCTAAGTGGTACAGTGTGTTCTACTGCCTGTATCTAAGTGGTAACCCTGCTCTGTCTTTGTCTATTTCAGTCTGTCCTGTGTACCGTCTACCCATGAACCCTTCTGCTTTGTGTGTGTGTGTGTGTGTGTGTGTGTGTGTGTGTGTGTGTGTGTGTGTGTGTGTGTGTGTGTGTGTGTGTAGAGAGAGACAGAGAGCAGACATCTTTACATAACACAGCTGGAGATCTTCATCAGACTGAGGAGACAAGACCGTCTGCATCTCTCGCTCGTCTCGCTCTCTTTTCTCCCTCCCCGTCTCTCTCCCTCCTTCAGTCGGGCCCGGAGGCATTGCCATGGAAACCCAGCAGCAGCAGAAGGAAAGAGACAGGAAGTCACGGAACAGAGAGTAAAGTCTAAACTCCTCTATGCAGCTGCTGGGGCAACTAACTTGTTGGCCAGACGTTACAACACACAGCTACATACAGAGGCTGCTATTCTCCCCAACTCCATCAGCACGTAACCCTTTAACATCGTTATTACACTTCCACTCCTATTTCATATACAGTTACCAGTCAACAGTCACCAGTCAACAGTCACCAGTCAACAGTTACCAGTCAACAGTTACCAGTCAAGTTACCAGTCAACAGTCAACAGTCACCAGTCAACAGTCACCAGTCAGTCAACAGTCACCAGTCAGTCAACAGTCAGTTACCAGTCAACAGTTACCAGTCAGTCAACAGTCACCAGTCAGTCAACAGTTACCAGTCAGTCAACAGTCAGTTACCAGTCAACAGTCACCAGTCAGTCAACAGTTACCAGTCAGTCAACAGTCACCAGTCAGTCAACAGTCACCAGTCAGTCAACAGTCACCAGTCAGTCAACAGTCACCAGTCAGTCAACAGTCACCAGTCAGTCAACAGTCACCAGTCAACAGTTACCAGTCAACAGTTACCAGTCAACAGTAACCAGTCAACAGTCACCAGTCAACAGTTTGGACACACCTACTCATTCAAGGGTTTTTCTTTATTTGTACTATTTTCTACATTGTAGAATAATAGTGAAGACATCAAAACTATGAAATAACACATATGGAATCATGTAGTAACCAACAACAGTGGTAAACAATAATAACAACAATATTTTATATTTTGTGTTATTTCATAATTTATGTCTTCACTGTTATTCTACAATGTAGAAAACAGTCAAAATAAAGAAAAACCTTTAAATGAGTAGTGGTGTCCATACGTTTGACTGGTACTGTATATGGAATACTGCATATGAAATACTATATATGAAATACTATATATGAAATACAGTACCAGACAACCACATCAGTGACCCCCCACACACACACACTCTAAAAAAATATACAGTAGCCTTTTCCTTCAGTAGCCCCTCTCCCTCTTCTCCTGCCACACAACTCCCTCAATGAGAATAACCTCTGTGCCTCTGTGCCCCAACACCCTCACTTTAAAAACAGGAAGTGATAGTGACCCTTTCCTTCATGGGAATGTATTCCCTCACTACTAGAAGTGGCTCTGAATAACAGTGTCTGCTAAATGACTCAAACTTAAATCTAATTGTCCCTCGGTCCTCCCCCGCCGCCCTCCGACAGAACACCCTCCGTGCCCCCCTACACTCCAGTCTAAAAGGCGGTCTAGTCTCGAGGGGGCCTTGGCACTTCCTGAAAAGCCTCTAAACAGTAAATACAGCCATTACCCACAACACCCCACTTCCTGTGTCAGGCCCTCTGGAGAAGAGTCAGCTAACAGTTAGTCTACAATCCCCAGCACTTACAGCCACAGTCACAGCCTTCTGGTTAACACACAGTGGTTCAACTGTCTCTGCATGACCTTCTCCTTTCCCTACAGGTGATATCCTACATGTCAAATATCTGCGAGGTTGTATGTACTACAGACACTCTAGGTGCAGCTTGGGTGCTTCTCTCTGTGTCTGTCTATAATGGGGGTAACTGAAACTGTTGTCCACAGGGACCGACACAGAATGGCCGTCTAAAGGCTCTTTCAGGAAGGGAAGTCAAGCCAGAGAGAATGAGTGAGACAGAAACACACAGAGACAAAGAGAAGAGAGAGAGAGAGAGAGAGAGAGAGAGAGAGAGAGAGAGAGGAGAGAGAGAGAGAGAGAGAGAGAGAGAGAGAGAGAGAGAGAGAGAGAGAGAGGGAGAGAGAGAGGAGAGAGAGAGAGGGAGAGAGAGAGTAGAGACAGAGAGAGAGAGAGACAAGAGAAGAGAGAGAGACAAAGAGAGAGAGAGACAAAGAGAGAGAGAGAGAAAGAGGGAGAGACAGAGAGAGAGAAAGAGGAGAGAGAGAGAAAGAGAAAGAGAAAGAGAAAGAGAAGAGAGAGAGAAAGAGGAGAGAGACAAGAGAGAGAAAGAGAGGAGAGACAAAGAGAGAGAGAGAGAGAGAGAGAGAGAGAGAGAGAGAGAGACAAAGAGAGAAGAGAGAGAAAGAGAGAAGAAAGAGAGAGAGAGAGACAGAGAGAGAGAAGGAGAGACAGAGAGAGAGAAGGAGAGTCTCTCTACAGAGAGAGAGAAAGAGAGAGACAGAAGGAGACAAAGAGAGAGAGAGAGAGAGAGAGAGACAGAATGGAGAGACAGAGCTGTTACAGAATGGAGAGGAGACAATGGAGTCTCTCTACAGGCCGTTACAGAATGGAGCCTCTCTACAGGCTGTTACAGAATGGAGTCTCTCTAGGCGTTACAGAATGGAGCCTCTCTACAGGCCGTTAGAGGAGTCTCTCTACAGGCCGTTAGAATGGAGTCTCTCTAGGCCGTTACAGAATGGAGCCTCTCTACAGAGTCCCTCTCTAGGCTGTTACATAGCCACATCTCCTCTCTAAACAGAATGGAGTCTCTGCACTGTTTCTCAACCCTCTTCCTGTGGAGCCTCTCTACAGGCTGTTTGGAGCCTCTCACAGGCAGAATGGAGCCTCTCTACAGAATGGAGTCTCTCTCAGGCCGTACAGGCTGTTACAGAATGGAGTCTCTCTACAGGCTGTTACAGAATGGAGCCTCTCTACAGGCCGTTACAGAATGGAGTCTCTACAGGCCGTTACAGAATGGAGTCTCTCTACAGGCTGTTACAGAATGGAGCCTCTCTACAGGCCGTTACAGAATGGAGCCTCTCTACAGGCTGTTACAGAATGGAGCCTCTCTACAGGCTGTTACAGAATGGAGCCTCTCTACAGGCCGTTACAGAATGGAGTCTCTCTACAGGCCGTTACAGAATGGAGCCTCTCTTGGCACACTTTAGATTTAGTCTAGAAAGTCACATCTCTACAGGCCGTTCAGTCCTTTGAATAATGATTTACTGTTGTTATTGTCAAAATGAAGAAGACATTGGGCCATTTTAGAGAGGGAAAGAGAGAGCACAACAACAATACAAGACATAGTGGTGGTGTTATGGGTAATATCTTTTGAACGGTAAGAGAATCAAGACGTTTTCTCTGAGGAGGAAGTGGGAGTCTTGGCAACAGAACCTGGCTATGAAACGCAGTGGGGAAAGTGGGAGGGTTGAGTGAGACTACAACTGCACTACTTTTCTATACTAAAGGGGAGAGACAAACATAGACTATTTTACTATTAAACTCACTGCTGCTATTGTTTTCAATTTTTTTAAAGCAGCTTGTGTTTCATAAAGGGATACTTTGGGATTTTGGCAGTGAGGCCCTTCATCAACTTCCCCAGAGTCAGATGAACTCACTGATACCATTTGTATGTCTCTGTGTCCAGTATGAAGGAAGTTCGAGGTGGTTTTGCAAGCCAATGCTAACTAGCGTTCGCTCAATGATGAGGTCTAAGGGCCTCG
Organism: Oncorhynchus masou masou; assembly: GCF_036934945.1. NCBI lineage: Eukaryota > Metazoa > Chordata > Actinopteri > Salmoniformes > Salmonidae > Oncorhynchus > Oncorhynchus masou. Next base: position 133,458 of record NW_027000101.1, read on the forward strand.
TTGCCAAAATCCTGAAGTATCCCTTCCTCCAGGCAAAGGGAAGCTAACCAGGCTGGTGGTGACTGGTTCGCTATGGGGAAGCCAGAGAGTCACCTGTGTGATGTGTATAATCAGAGCCTGTCTTCACACTCATCGCTGGCTCCCCTGCAGCTCACCAGCAGATGTAGGCTGTGTGTTCCGGGTGTGACGTGTTCCCACTGCTGAACAGAACTGGGCTGCACATCTGTGCTGCTAATATGAATTGTGCTCATCACTGAAAAGTTCTCAATCTCTCCAGAAACTCTTGTCCAGTCCACTTAGTCTGGTTTTGGTGGCCATGGTGTGTTTATACAACAAGTAAAACACAAATCACTTTTAAAGGTCTAATCGAATGTAAATTCCACGAGACTCATTAAATCAGCCCCTGCTGATAACAAGAGTTGTTGCTATGGTCTGTCACCACACACACAGTGGGGTGAGGGAAGAGGAATGTGTGTGAGGTCATTCCTGACAGACTTCCTCTCCAGAGATCAGGGGTCATGACATCATGGTTCTGGAATTCTACTGGAGGGGACAACCCTCACCCTGTTCTATATACATACTGGAGGTAACAACCCTCACCCTGTTCTATATACATACTGGAGGTAACAACCCTAACCCTGTTCTATATACATACTGGAGGTAACAACCCTAACCCTGCTCTATATACATACTGGAGGTAACAACCCTAAACCTGTTCTATATACATACTGGAGGTAACAACCCTAACCCTGCTCTATATACATACTGGAGGTAACAACCCTAACCCTGTTCTATATACATACTGGAGGTAACAACCCTAACCCTGCTCTATATACATACTGGAGGTAACAACCCTAACCCTGTTCTATATACATACTGGAGGTAACAACCCTAACCCTGTTCTATATACATACTGGAGGTAACAACCCTAACCCTGCTCTATATACATACTGGAGGTAACAACCCTAACCCTGCTCTATATACATACTGGAGGTAACAACCCTAACCCTGTTCTATATACATACTGGAGGTAACAACCCTAACCCTGCTCTATATACATACTGGAGGTAACAACCCTAACCCTGCTCTATATACATACTGGAGGTAACAACCCTAACCCTGCTCTATATACATACTGGAGGTAACAACCCTAACCCTGCTCTATATACATACTGGAGGTAACAACCCAACCCTGTTCTATATACATACTGGAGGTAACAACTCTAACCCTGCTCTATATACATACTGGGTAACAACCCTAACCCTGCTCTATATGTATACTGGAGGAACAACCCTAACCCTGCTATATACATACTGGAGACGCACAACTGATTAACCCTGTTCTATATACATACTGGAGGTAACAACCCTAACCCTGCTCTATATACATACTGGAGGTAACAACCCTAACCCTGCTCTATATACATACTGGAGGTAACAACCCTAACCCTGCTCTACACATACAGAGGGAACAACAACACACACCTAACTCTATATACATACTGGAGGTAACAACCCTAACCCTGTTCTATATACATACTGGAGGTAACAACCTAACCCTGTTCTATATACATACTGGAGGTAACAACCCTAACCCTGTTCTATATACATACTGGAGGTAACAACCCTAACCCTGTTCTATATACATACTGGAGGTAACAACCCTAACCCTGTTCTATATACATACTGGAGTTAACAACCCAACCCTGTTCTAGTACATACTGGAGGTAACAACCCAACCCTGCTCTATATACATACTGGTGGTAACAACCCAACCCTGTTCTATATAATACTGGAGGTAACAACCCTAACCCTGTATATACATACTGGAGTTAACAACCCAACCCTGTCTAGTAATACTGGTGTAACAACCCTAACCCTGCTCTATATACATACTGGAGTAACAACCCAACCCTGTTCTATATACATACTGGTGGTTCAACCCTAACCCTGCTCTATATACATACTGGAGGTAACTATCTCCAACCCTGTGTATATAATGCTGGTGTTTCTACCCAACCCTGTGCATAATACTGGAGGTAACAACCCAACCCTGTAGTAATACTGGTGTTTCTACCCTAACCCTGTCTATATAATACTGGGTTTCAAGCTCCAACCCTGTCTAGTACATACTGGTGTTTCTAGCTCCAACCCTGTATATAATGCTGGTGTTTCTGTAACAACAGTAATGCTGTTTCTATCTCCAACATAATGCTGGTGTAACAACCCTAACCCTGTTCTAGTAATACTGGAGGTAACAATCTCCAACCCTGTGTAGTATATACATACTGGTGTTTCTACCCAACCCTGTTCTATATAATACTGGTGTTTCTACCTCCACCCTGTGTATATACATACTGGTGTTTCTACCCAACAGTGCATATAATGCTGGTGTTTCTGTAACCAACAGTGCAGTAATGCTGGTGTTTCTAGCCCAACAGTGCAGTAATGCTGGTGTTTCTGTCTCCCCAGTGCTAGTAATGCTGGTGTTTCTGTATCCAACACCCTGCAGTAATGCTGGTGTTTCTAGCTCCACCCTGCTCTAGTAATGCTGGTGTTTCTAACTCCAACCCTGTAGTAATGCTGGTGTTTCTAGACTCAACAGTGGAGATTAATGCTGAGACCTATCTCCAACAGTGTAGTAATGCTGGTGTTTCTACAACCAACAGGACAATGCTGGTGTTTCTATCTCCAACACATACAATAATGCTGGTGTTTCTGTCTCCAACAGTGCAGTAATGCTGGTGTTTCTAGCTCCAACAGTGCAGTAATGCTGGTGTTTCTGTCTCCAACAGTGCAGTAATGCTGGTGTTTCTAGCTCCAACAGTGTAGTAATGCTGGTGTTTCTTCCAACGTGTTACAGTAATGCTGGTGTTTCTGTCTCCAACAGTGCAGTAATGCTGGTGTTTCTAGCTCCAACAGTGTAGTAATGCTGGTGTTTCTGTATCCAACAGTGCAGTAATGCTGGTGTTTCTAGCTCCAACAGTGCAGTAATGCTGGTGTTTCTAGCTCCAACAGTGCAGTAATGCTGGTGTTTCTAGCTCCAACAGTGCAGTAATGCTGGTGTTTCTAGCTCCAACAGTGTAGTAATGCTGGTGTTTCTAGTATCCAACAGTGCAGTAATGCTGGTGTTTCTAGTTCCAACAGTGCAGTAATGCTGGTGTTTCTAGCTCCAACAGTGTAGTAATGCTGGTGTTTCTATCTCCAACAGTGTAGTAATGCTGGTGTTTCTATCTCCAACAGTGTAGTAATGCTGGTGTTTCTAGTTCCAACAGTGCAGTAATGCTGGTGTTTCTAGCTCAACAGTGCAGTAATGCTGGTGTTTCTGTCTCCAACAGTGCAGTAATGCTGGTGTTTCTAGCTCCAACAGTGCAGTAATGCTGGTGTTTCTATCTCCAACAGTGTAATAATGCTGGTGTTTCTAGCTCCAACAGTGTAGTAATGCTGGTGTTTCTGTCTCCAACAGTGTAGTAATGCTGGTGTTTCTATCTCCAACAGTGTAATAATGCTGGTGTTTCTAGCTCCAACAGTGTAGTAATGCTGGTGTTTCTGTCTCCAACAGTGCAGTAATGCTGGTGTTTCTGTCTCCAACAGTGCAGTAATGCTGGTGTTTCTAGTCTCCAACAGTGTAGTAATGCTGGTGTTTATCTCCAACAGTGTAGTAATGCTGGTGTTTCTAGCTCCAACAGTGTAGTAATGCTGGTGTTTCTAGCTCCAACAGTGTAGTAATGCTGGTGTTTCTAGCTCCAACAGTGCAGTAATGCTGGTGTTTATCTCCAACAGTGTAGTAATGCTGGTGTTTCTGTCTCCAACAGTGTAGTAATGCTGGTGTTTCTAGCTCCAACAGTGCAGTAATGCTGGTGTTTCTAGTCTCCAACAGTGTAGTAATGCTGGTGTTTCTAGCTCCAACAGTGCAGTAATGCTGGTGTTTCTAGCTCCAACAGTGCAGTAGTAATGCTGGTGTTTCTAGCTCCAACAGTGTAGTAATGCTGGTGTTTCTAGCTCCAACAGTGTAGTAATGCTGGTGTTTCTAGCTCCAACAGTGTAGTAATGCTGGTGTTCCTCTCTCCAGACAAGACACAACATCATCTCTGTCTTTATACTCCAGGGCCTCCTACCTTTCCTCTCTCCAGAGAAAGACACAACATCATCTCTGTCTTTATACTCCAGGGCCTCCTTTTCCTCTCCAACATCATCTCTGTCTTTATGCTCCCAGAAGAAAAGACAGTCTGTATACTGCTGGTGTCCTTTTCCTCTCTCCAACATTCTGGGGGTAATGCTGGTGTTTATACTCCAGGGCCTCAGTTGGTAATTGGTGTTTTATAGCTCTCCAGTTTAAAGACACAACATCATCTGTCTTTATACTCCAGGGCCTGGTACCTTTCCTCTCCTCTGCTGTGAAAAGACCAACATCATGCTCTGTCTTTACCTCCTCTTCCTCTCTCCAGAGTAAAGACACAACATCATCTCTGTCTTTAAGACAGAGAAAGAATATCAAACATCATCTCTGTCTTTATACTCCAGGGCCTCCTACCTTTCCTCTCTCCAGAGAAAGACACAACATCATCTCTGTCTTTATACTCCAGGGCCTCCTACCTTTCCTCTCTCCAGAGAAAGACACAACATCATCTCTCTTTATACTCCAGGGCCTCCTTTCCTCTACTCTCTCCACCTTCCTCTGTCTTTATACTCCAGGGCCTCCTAGAGAAAGACACTCATCTCTGTCTTTATACTCCAGGGCCTCCTTCTCTCTCTGAAAACACCTCCTGATCAGTCTTCTCTGCTGCCTCCTTCTCCTCTACTCTAGGGGCTGCGGTGGCTGCTTTCACTGTGTGGTCCTTCTGACGCCTCGACCTCTGGCAGCAATGCATTCTGGGGGGGGGGGGGGAGACACAGAGGGGTGGATACATGGGTTTATTGACTGATTGATCAATTGGTAATTGGTGAATTCATGTGCCATGTTTAAAAACATTAGGGCTGCATTTGGTGCCGTGTCGTGTTGAGTGGAGTTCCTATGGTTGCCTGGTTACTCCTCTCCTTCATGCTGTGTATAAGTGAAAGACCAGAAGAATGTTTAAGATGTTCTCTACTTGAGATGTAACAACACATTGGCCTCGTCCCAATACTTCTGTTGAGGTGTATTGTGTAATATCACAAATAAATGGCTGCTGTACCTCACACTCTGGCCCTTGGAAAGGAAAATTAACCTCACTAAGTCCTGGAAGGGTTTGACTACTCTGCTCCTCCTCTACTCTGCTACGCCTCCTCCTCTACTCTGCTGCACCTCCTCCTCCTCTACTCTGCTGCACCTCCTCCTCCTCTACTCTGCTGCACCTCCCTCTACTCTGCTGCACCTCCTCCTCCTCTACGCCTCCTCCTCCTCTACTCTGCTGCACCTCCTCCTCCTCTCGCCTCCTCCTCCTCCTCCTCTGCTGCACCTCCTCCTCCTCTGCTGCACCTCTTCCTCCTCTACACCTCCTCCTCCTCTACTCTGCTGCACCTCCTCCTCCTCTACTCTGCTGCACCTCCTCCTCCTCTACTCTGCTGCACCTCCTCCTCCTCTACGCCTCCTCCTCCTCTACTCTGCTGCACCTCCTCCTCCTCTACTCTGCTGCACCTCCTCCTCCTCTACTCTGCTGCCTCCTCCTCCTCCTCTGCTGCACCTCCTCCTCCCCTCCCCCCTCTACTCTGCTGCGCCTCCTCCTCCCCCTCTACTCTGCTGCGCCTCCTCCGCTGCGCCTCCTCCTCTCTCTGCTGCGCCTCCTCCTCCTACTCTGCTGCTACTCTGCCTCCTCCTCTCTGCTGCCTCCTCCTCCTCCTCCACTCTGCTGCCTCCTCCTCTGCTCTTCCTCCTCCTCTGCCTCCTCTACTCTGCTGCGCCTCCTCCTCCCCTCTCTACTCTGCCTCGCCTCCTCCTCCTCTACTCTGCACTCTCCTCTACTCTGCTGCGCCTCCTCCTCTCCTCTGCTGCGCCTCCTCCTCCTCCTCCTCTACTCTGCGTGCAAATCAACATAGAAAAGCTTGGCAGACTGGGAGGTTAAAAGTTGATAAGAATGAGATGTCTGTCTGGCGAACAAGGAGAAAACACAAGGACGACAGAAACAGAGAGACTCCTCCCCTCCCCTCCATACCTCTGGGTCCATCTCCTCCAGGGCAGTCTCCAGTTGTTTGAGTTCCTGCTCTGACAGGTTGTTAAGGATCTCATCCTCGTCAATCTCCTTGTACTTCTCCAGGTCTTTCTTAAACGACAATGCCATGTTCTCTCTCTGCTACACCAACCGCAGACCGGGGTGTCTGTCTGTGTCCCTCTGGGTCCAAGTGTCACGCCTAGGGGCAGGTAATCTGCTAGAGACACAGAGGGATGGAGACAGAGAGGCAGGCAGAGAGGCAGGCAGGCAGAGAGGCAGGCAGAGGCAGGCAGAGAGGCAGGCAGACAGGCAGACAGAGAGGCAGGCAGGCAGACAGAGGCAGGCAGACAGAGAGGCAGGCAGACAGAGAGGGAGGCAGGCAGACAGCGAGGCAGGCAGACAGACAGCAGAGGCAGGCAGCAGACAGAGGGCAGGCAGAGGCAGGCAGAGGCAGGCAGAGAGGCAGGCAGGCAGAGAGGCAGGCAGAGAGGCAGGCAGAGAGAGAGCAGGCAGAGAGCAGGCAGAGAGAGGCAGGCAGAGAGAGGCAGAGGCAGGCAGAGAGAGAGGCAGGCAGAGAGAGGCAGGCAGAGAGAGAGGCAGGCAGAGAGGATGATAACATGTGAGTTAGTGGGATCAAAGTAGGTGATGTAATTAAAGCCAGTCAGACAGCGTCTGTCCTCCGGTCTTAAACATCACATAAACTGGGTGGTTCCAGTCCTGGATGCTGATTGGCTGAAAGCTGTGGTATATCAGACCGTATATCACGGGTACGACAAACAAATAGCTTTTTACCTTTCTAATTATATTGATAACCAGTTTATAATAACAATAAGGCACTTCTGGGATTTGTGTTATATGGCCAATATCGGTGTGTTGGACTAGTAACGGAAAGGTTGCTGGATCGAATCCCCGAGCTGACAAGGTACAAATCTGTCGTTCTGCCCCTGAACAGGCAGTTAACCTGCTGTTCCCCGGTAGGCCGTCATTGTCAATAAGAATTTGTTCTTAACTGACTTCCCTAGTTAAATAAATGTTAAATAAAACTAATCATCAAGCCCTTGACTAGTCTGGGACAACAACGTGCTGCTGGAGGCACAGGAGGACCGGAGTTGGGAAACATGGGTGTAAACTGAAGTTGAGTGGAGTTTAATCTTCCGTGACCTTGGCACGGCGGTCATTTTATTTCTAATGCGCAGCAGTCTGGGTGGAGCTGTGTGGTTTAGAGGGAACATTGTTCTCTCTCTCTCTGTTCTGGTAAAGTACCACAGTGTGTGAGTCATAATATCCAGAAACCCTAGCGGTCAAACAGGGAAATGGTTCCAGACGTTTCTCCACCATTCATTTTTCCCCATCTGGGATTTTTTTAGAAACACGTAAAATAAGGTCTGTGTTGTGTGTCGGCTTCCCCTGGGGTGATGTTTTGATTACCGTGTAAATCTCTCTCAGACAAAGTGACTTGGCCTGTATTTACCTCCCAAAAATGAAATATTAATTAGCTGCTAATGTGGCTATCATAAAGAACTACAAATACCATGATGATCTGGACCAGACTGACGAATCGAGGCAAAGGTAGATGTATTCATGAATGTAAATGTGTTCATGAATAAACTGTCTACATTTCTTTCAAATTGACAATTCTGTGAACCGTCTTGTGCATGTTTTAAATTGACACAATACCTGTTAGTAAAGGTGTCAGCTAGAGATGACCTACAGGATCTATACCTGTTAGTAAAGGTGTCAGCTCGAGATGACCTACAGGAAGCATGCTGGGATTTGTAGTTTTGCACGATGTCTACTTTAAATACTAATTAGCAATTCAGAATTGGAGTAAATATATTGATAAAATACACATTTTAAATGAATTGTAGAAAAACAATTGGAAACATTTCCCTGTTTGACCGCTAGGTTTTATGGGTATTATAACACCTCCACTGTGGTGCTCTATAGCAGGCGGTTAACAGAGGAATAACAGGCTCACTCTGCCCTACTGGAAAGTAAATGAGAGCAGATGAAATGTCAGCATTCATGATGATAGTAATGTTGATCGCATCCATCGCTGGCTATTGATGATGCAAATCAGGTTCTGAAGACTGGGAGAACGCGGGTCACGTCCGAGTCCAGTCCACGGCCTGATAATACCAGACCAGGTAGGACTCCCTCCTGAATAAGTTCCAGACGATCTATTCTAATAGGTTATAGGCCGTGTTTAAATCTAGCGTAGGCCTAACTAAGCCCTGAACCAGGAGTTAAATATCCATGATGGTAAAAGCCAGCTAACTGCAGACAGTTTATCTGTGGGATAACAACACGTGTTTCAGTCCCCTGTTGGAACGACCGCCAGCTTTCAAGGTCTAGAAAACCCTTTCTGACAGAAAACATTCCGACATTGTAGAGCCAAATCCACAACACAGACACACCCATCAGTATCTAAACCACCTGACTGTTAGCCTCTGAGTTCCATTAGCTGAGACTGGAAGACAGAGTGGCCAGCGAGGGTTGACTGGAGACCACGGACGTGTAGACTAATCTGCACACCTATCAGTATCTAAACCACCTGACTGTTAGCCTCTGAGTTCCATTAGCTGAGACTGGAAGACAGAGTGGCCAGCGAGGGTTGACTGGAGACCACGGACTTGTAAAACCCATACTAATGGCTGCACTTCAGTCTCCTAAACCACCTCTACCTCTGAAGTGATGAGCTGAGACTGGAGTAGACAGTCCAGACATTCTGGAGCTTACCACAATGTCAATGGTCTCAGCTCTTACCTCATCTATCTACTTTCTCTCTGTCGTCAACACCACCTTCACACTAACCACTCACACAGGTTATAAAACCCATACTAATGGCTGTTCTTCTGTCTCCTCCAGGACCCTCCAAGTGATGAGGTGGAGTAGACAGTCCAGACAGGAGTAATGGAGCATGGAAGGGAGGTAATGGTGGTAATGGTCTGGGAGGATCCATTAGTAGAGTCTGGTTGATTCCATTCTCCGAGCTCTACTAATCATCCTAGGCAACAGCAGATATCTCAGAGCCAATAACATCACCACAACCAGCCTCTCTAGTTATAGATGTACAGTACACAGAGCCAATAACACCCCCACAACACACTACAACCAGCCTCTCTAGTTATAGATGTACAGTACACAGAGCCAATAACACACCCACAACAACCAGCCTCTCTAGTTATAGATGTACAGTACACAGAGCCAATAACACACCCACAACAACCAGCCTCTCTAGTTATAGATGTACAGTACACACACACTGTTACATTCTCCAGTTTCTGTGTTTTGGGTTTGTTTGTGTACACACACACACACCACTACTCAGGCTCCCCACGTCCAAACTAAAACACGACACACCTTTGAGGGAAAAGTCACGAGCTGGCTGTATGCAAAGTCATGCTCACCTCAGTCACCTGTTTACTGCAGAAACTGTCCAGATATACAGGGACTTCACAAGGTCAGGAGAAACTGTCCAGATACTTCACAGGGACTTCCACAAGGTCAGGAGAAACTGTCCAGATATACAGGGACTTCACAAGGTCAGGAGAAACTGTCCAGATATACAGGGACTTCACAAGGTCAGGAGAAACTGTCCAGATATACCACAAGGTCAGACTTCCACTTCCACAAGGTCAGGAGAAACTGTCCAGATATACAGGGACTTCACAAGGTCAGGAGAAACTGTCCAGATATACAGGGACTTCCACAAGGTCAGGAGAAACTGTCCAGATATACAGGGACTTCACAAGGTCAGGAGAAACTGTCCAGATATACAGGGACTTCCACAAGGTCAGGAGAAACTGTCCAGATATACAGGGATTCCACAAGGTCAGGAGAAACTGTATGAGAGGTTTAGGTTCATGTCCCACCCTCTGTGGGCCCCACCCTCCGTGGGCCCTACATGTCCCACCCTCCCTGGGCCCTACATGTCCCACCCTACGTGGGCCCTACATGTCCCACCCTACGTGGGCCCTACATGTCCTCCTCTCCCATCTCTCCCTATCATCTCTCCCATATCCCATATCTCCCTTATCCTCTCCCATATCTCTCCTTATCATCCTCATCTCTCCCATATCTCTCCTTATCATCTCTCCCATATCCCCTCATATCTCTCCTTATCATCTCTCCCATGTCCCCTCATATCTCTCCTTATCATCTCTCCCATATCTCCTCATATCTCCTTATCATCTCTCCCATGTCCCCTCCCCATATATCTCCTCATCATCTCTCTCATATCCCCTCATATCTCTCCTCATCATCTCTCCCATATCTCTCCTTATCATCTCTCCCATATCCCCTCATATCTCTCCTCATCATCTCTCCCATATCCTCATCTCCTTATCATCTCTCCCATGTCCCCTCATCCTTATCTCTCCCATATCCCCTCATATCTCTCCTCATCATCTCTCCCATATCTCTCCCTTATCATCCCCTCCCATATCCCCTCATCATCTCTCTCCTCATCATCTCTCCCATATCTCTCCTTATCATCTCTCCCATATCCCCTCATATCTCTCCTCATCATCTCTCCCATATCCCCTCATATCTCTCCTTATCATCTCTCCCATATCCCCTCATATCCTCCTTATCATCTCTCCCATGTCCCCTCCTATATCTCCCCATCATCCCTCTCTCCCATATCCCCTCATATCTCTCCTTATCATCTCTCCCATATCCCCTCATATCTCTCCTCCTCATCATCTCTCCCATATCCCCACATATCTCTCCTCCTCATCTCTCCCATCTCATCTCTCACCTCATATCATCTCTCCCATATCCCCTCATATCTCTCCTCCTCATCATCTCTCCTGTATCCCCTCATATCTCCTCCCTCCTCATCTCTCCCATATCCTCATATCTCATCTCCCATATCTCTCCCATCCTCCTCCTATCTCTCCCATATCCCCTCATATCCTTATCATCTCTCCCATATCCCCTCATATCTCTCCTTATCATCTCTCCCATATCCCCTCATATCTCTCCTTATCATCTCTCCCATATCCCCTCATATCCATCCCTCATCATCTCCCATATCCCCTCATATCTCTCCTTATCATCTCTCCTCCTCCCCCTCTCCATCTCTCCCATATCCCCTCATCTCTCCCATATCCATCTCCTCCTCATCTCTCCCATATCCCCTCATATCTCTCCTCATCATCTCTCCCATCTCTCCTCATCATCTCTCCCGCCTATCCCCTCATATCTCTCCATCATCTGTCCCTCCCCCTCCGTCCTGTTCTTCTCCTTATCATCTCTCCCCTCCCTCCTCCGTCCTGCTCTCTTCTCTGTATCCTCTTTCTTTCCTCCCTCCTCCATCCTGCTCTCTTCTGTTCCCTTCTTTCCCTCCCCTCCTCCGTCCCTCTTCTCTGTTCTCTTCCTCTCCCTCCTCCATCCTGCTCTCTTCTCTGTTCCCTTCTTCCCTCCTCCATCCTGCTCTCTTCTCTGTTCCCTTCTTTCCCTCCCCTCCTCCGTCCTGCTGTCTTCTCTGTTCTCTTCTATCCCTCCCTCCTCCATCCTGCTCTCTTCTCTGTTC